>NC_057796.1:385705879-385724517 GCF_018294505.1 Triticum aestivum
CCGAGACACGGCTCTAGAGAGAAGCTAGCGACTCATCTATGGAAGGATTGTGCAATCATGAAGGCCTTTAAAAACTACAACGGCCCGGGTGGCGGCTCAGGTGCCGGCGGCTCAGGCGCCGGCGGCTTTCATGGCCCTGGGGGCGGCTCGAATTCAGGCCCTCAGGGCGGTCAAGGGGGCTTTAATCAACAGTCTGGCCAGGGTCATCAACAGCAGCAGGGGGGTTACCAGACCAATCCAAAGCAGCTAAGCGGTGGGCAGTATCATGTATTCACCACTAGTCTGTGCAAGCGAGATCAGAAGATTCACAAGAGGGCCGTGAATGCTGTTGGGCCGGCAGTCCCACGCTATTTACGATGGTCTGAGCAGCCCATAGTGTGGAGTAGGGAGGATCATCCTCCTCGGGTGGATAACCCGGGCCACTTGGCCTTGGTGGTGGCTCCTCAGGTTGGAGGATATAAGTTCACAAAAGTACTTATGGATGGAGGCAGTAGCATTAACATCCTCTATTATGAGACTTTTCGCCGTATTGGGTTAGTTGATAAGAACCTCAGCCAGTCAAACACTATCTTCCATGGGGTAGTGCCTGGTAAGTCGGCTTATCCAGTGGGCAAGATCGAATTGGAAGTGGCTTTCGGTGATGACAATAATTACAGGGTGGAGAAGTTGACCTTTGAGGTGGTCAAAATAAGAAGTCCATACCATGCTATATTTGGACGGCCGGCTTACGCCAAGTTCATGGCACGGCCGTGTTATGTGTACTTACAGCTCAAGATGCCGGGTCACAATGGGACCATTACGGTTCACGGCAGCCGGAAAGTGGCTCTGGAGTGTGAGGAAGGTGATGCAGCTTATGCAGAGTCTGTTTGTGCTACAGAGGAGTTAAAGTTTTACAAAGACAATGTTGACCCAACAGACATGACCTCTTTGAAGAAGCCGACTACGGAGACTGAGACGGCGATGAAATTTAAGTCGGCTGATGAAACTAAGCTTGTTGATTTTGTTCCAGGAGATTCATCTCAGCAGTTTAGCATCAGTGCCAATCTGGATCCAAAATAGGAAAGCGCGCTCATCGAGTTCATCCGTGAGAATAGGGACATCTTCGCGTGGAAACCTTCTGACATGCCAGGTGTACCTAGAGAACTCGCTGAGCACACTCTCAACGTTGATCCGAAATTTAAGCCAGTCTGATAGTTCCTTCGGCGGTTTAATGAAGAGAGGCGAAAGGCTATTGGTGAAGAAGTGGCCCGGCTCTTGGCGGCCGGGTTTATTGTTGAAGTCTTTCACCCAGAGTGGTTGGCTAACCCGGTGCTCGTGCTCAAGAAGAACGGCACCTGGCGGATGTGTGTGGACTACACGGACTTGAACAAGGCGTGTCCGGCTGATCCTTTTGCTCTCCCCCGTATTGATCAAATCATTGATGCTACGGCAGGTTGTGCACGCTTAAGTTTCTTGGATGCTTACTCCGGGTATCATCAGATTAAGATGGTAGTTAAGGACCAGGAGAAGACGACGTTCATCACTCCCTTTGGAGCCTTCTGTTATGTGTCTATGCCCTTTGGACTCAAGTGTGCACAGGCGACTTACCAGCGTTGTGTACAGAATTGTCTTCATAAACAGATCGGGCGCAATGTTCATGCATATGTGGATGATATTGTGGTTAAATCCATCAAAGAGGAAACCCTGATAGATGATTTAAGAGAAACCTTTGATAATCTCCGGGTCTATAAGATGATGCTTAACCCGGCCAAGTGTGTCTTTGGTGTTCCTGCAGGCAAGCTCTTGGGTTTTTTGGTTTCTGACAGAGGCATTGAGGCTAACCCGGAGAAGATCAAGGCCATCACCTCCCTGGCTAAGCCGGCATGTATAAATGACGTTCAGCGCTTGGCGGGTCGCATCGCTGCTTTAAGCCGGTTTATAAGCCGTTTGGGTGAAAAGGCCATGCCCTTATATATATTGATGAAGAAAGCTGATAACTTTGTCTGGAATGATGCAGCTAATACCGCTTTTGAAGAATTAAAGAAACAACTGGCAGAGCCCCCGGTCCTTGCTGCTCCGGTTGATATGGAGCCTTTACTACTGTATGTGGCAGCAAACGCACGAGCAGTCAGCGTGGCTATTGTGGTGGAGCGCAAGGAGGCGGGTAAGGAGCAGCCGATCCAGCGGCCGGTTTATTATGTCAGCGAAGTGCTCATTGAGTCTAAACAGCGGTACCCGCATTGGCAGAAGCTTGTGTATGGAGTGTTCATGGCGAGCCGGAAGCTTAAGCATTATTTTCAGGGTCATCCCATCATTGTGGTCAGTCCTGCCCCTCTTGGTGATATCATTCAGAACAGAGAGGCCACAGGGAGAATTGCTAAGTGGGCTATAGAACTTGGACCCCATGGTCTTAAATATGTGCCACGTACTGCTGTTAAATCTCAGGCTTTGGTGGATTTCATCAACGATTGGACAGAATCACAAGTGCCCGAGCAAAAGCCGGATAACACTTATTGGACTATTCACTTTGACGGGTCCAGGCAGTTGGAGGGCTCAGGGGCTGGTGTTGTATTGGCTTCCCCTAAAGGTGACAAGTTCCATTATGTGTTACAGTTGATGTTTCCTTGCACTAACAATGCGGCTGAGTACGAGGCCCTGCTCCATGGTCTTCGGATGGCTAAAGAGATGAGCTTGAGCTGGGTAAGGTGCTTCGGTGACTCAGACTTGGTGGCTCAACAGGTATCAGGCAAGTGGGACTCTAAGGACCCTCTAATGGCGGCTTATCGCCGCGAAGTTGATGCCATTGCAGGGCACTTTCAGGGCTACCAAGTAGAGCATATTGATCGCAGGAAGAACGAGGCGGCTGATGCTTTAAGCCGACTAGGCTCTCAGCGAAAGCCGGTGCCGCCTAACACTTTTCTGGATGTCCTATATAACCCTTCGGTTAAATTGCCTACAGAGGAGGACTTGGCTATCCCTGACCCGGAGGCACAACTGGTGGCGGCTCTTCATGTCATACCAAACTGGACAATGCCATATCTGGCTTATATAACCCGGGGAGAGTTGCCTGAGGATGAAACTTTGGCCAGGCAAATAACCCGGCGGGCTAAGTCAATGATCGTCATCGATGGCGAGTTACATCATCGCAGTGTTTCAGGGGCATTTCAGCGTTGTATCTCCCCTGAGGAAGGCCAAGAGATCTTGCGTGAGATCCATGAAGGGGATTGTGGCCATCACGCCAGCTCAAAATCCCTTGTAGCCAAGGCTTTCCGTCATGGTTTTTATTGGCTGACGGCTCATGCTGATGCAGATGACTTGGTCCGTAGATGTGATGGTTGCCAAAGGTTCTCACGACGGGCTCATGTGCCGGCTCAGGAGTTGAGGATGATCCCAATCGCTTGGCCCTTTGCGGTCTGGGGGCTTGATATGGTTGGACCTTTTAAACGGTCCAAGGATAAGAAGACCCACCTCTTGGTGGCAGTTGACAAATTCACAAAGTGGGTGGAAGCTGAGCCAGTTAGCAAGTGCGACGCAGCCACGGCGGTTCAATTTATGAAAAAGGTGATTTTCCGCTTTGGCTTTCCACACAGCATTATCACTGACAATGGCACCAATCTCTCCAAGGGCGCCATGGAGGAATTTTGTCAACGAGAGCATATCAGACTTGATGTTTCTTCAGTGGCTCATCCTCAATCCAATGGTCAAGCTGAGAGAGCTAACCAGGAAATTTTGAAGGGCATCAAGCCCCGGCTTTTGGTCCCTTTGCAACGGACGCCGGGTTGTTGGGTGGAGGAGTTGCCCTCCGTCTTATGGAGCATCAACACTACTCCTAACAGGTCTACAGGCTTCACGCCTTTCTTCATGGTTTACGGAGCGGAAGCAGTCCTCCCCAGTGACATCCGTCACGATTCACCTCGTGTGGCGGCTTATGTTGAGACGGATAATGAACAAGCGCACCAAGATGCTCTGGACTTGTTGGACGAACAGCGTGATGTGGCAGCAGCCCGTTCAGCGATTTACCAACAAGACCTGCGCCGTTGTCATAGTCGCCGGGTCAAATCCCGGGTCTTCCAGGAAGGCGACCTGGTGCTCCGGCTCATCCAGGATCAAACAGATGCACACAAGTTATCCCCGCCTTGGGAAGGGCCCTTTGTGGTCAGCAAGAACTTGCACAACGGGTCATATTACCTCATCGACATTCGGGAGCATAAAGATTCACGTAAGTCTGAGGAAGAGACCCGTCGGCCGTGGAATATAGCTCAGTTTCGGCCTTATTACACTTGAGCTACCGGCTCTCGTGGTGTACATATTTATCTCAGCCATGTATATATTATGATAAGCAATAAAGCAGGACCTCTGTCCTTTTCTCTCCTCCAAATATGCGTGTGTTGTTTTTATTACAAGATTACATGCTGATTTAAAGGAGGATCCGGCTTATGATCGTATTCGAATCTAGCCGTAAGCAGTAAAGTCACTTGGGGGCTTCCTGTTCAAACATGGGTCGTATTCGAACCAAAGAGAACATAGCTGTCGATACCCATTTGATTGGCAAAGTGCCGAGCTCATTGGGTGGTTATCTTTGGTCATATCTGAATCATAGTTTAACCCCTCTGAGAACCGACGTGGATCGTATTCGAATCAGCGTCGTTAAAATTTTTTAAATCACTTGGGGGCTTCCTGTTCAAACATAGGTCGTATTCAAACCAAAGAGAACATAGCTGTCGGTACCCTCTTGATTGGCATCGCCACACCCACTGGGGGCTATGTGATCGTATCCGAATCTTAGCTTAACCCCTTTGGGCCGGGTTTCTGGTCGTATTCGAACCGGAAGCCCCTAAGTTCTTATATTTTATCACAAGTTTACTCTGATTATGTCAAAGTGTGTACTGCCGGGTCTCACTTGCCGGCTTAATTTTGGTTTATCTTGTTAGTTGAACATCAGGGATGTCATCAAGGCAAGTAAATTAGAGTTCAGGTACCAACCGTGCTACCCGGGTTATTTAAACCGGACGTATGCTTACAGGCCGTTAAGTGTGTTATCACGGCTATATTCAGAGTATAATTAAGGACCAGTCTTTTTTGATTCGTATTCCGGGTTATCCATCTCAAGCACCTGATTCTTAGGGCGGTAAGCCGCCTTGAGACTTGTGATTTGCCTTTCTATGCAGATACTTAAAGGCACCTTTTAAGGTTGAGAAGGACAAAGGGATGATTATGACCCCGAGAACCATCAAAAGGATAACTTCAAGGGATTTCAGCATTCATTACATGCACGATGGCACGGCAGAGATAAATTGTTGCACCTATTCTATTACAAAATTCGTCAAGTCTCAAGGATGGAGCAGTGTTTGATAAACCGCCAGCTAAATTATGATACCCGCTGAGTTGAAGTCCACGACTCATTCCTGTCTTCTCCTCCGGCTGATTCCGAGACCTCGAAGGTTGATGACCTCCAGTCAATGCCGCTGAGAGCTTCGAATTGGGCTTCTTCATCAATTAACCCGGCCGGGTCAATCTCTGGGGCGAAGGTGTGCCGACGAGCCGGAGGGATCAGGTTGAGGGCTTCATAGCGTGGGGTTGGAATCCTCCGATTCTCCGCGTCAAAACCCGGCTGGTACTTGGTCAAGTCGGTGTCATTCCCGATGAGGGTAGCCACCGGGCGTACAACCTTCACACATGCCGCGAAGTCCTTCTGGTCGAAGGCTGAGCCGTCTTCCTTCAGGCTTGGGTAACCCAGGGCGATGTCTGCCGGGTCTAGCTCCGGCAGAAATGCTTTGGCCCGGCTCAGCGCGGCGATTGCTCCGGCTCTCGCGGAGGCCCGTCGTAGCTCCTGGATCCGTTGTGGCAGAACAGCGAGCCGGCGCAGGACTTCGGCCAGATGAGTTGGCACCTCGTTGGATAGGGCCACCACAGCTAAGGCACGCTGTGACCCGGTGTAGAGCTGTTCCACCAGGGTGTACACGGCCTTTAACTTGGTGACCACGCTCTGGTTGAGGTTGCGCTCCTAGGACCTGTTTGACAGAGTCCGATAAGCCGGTGACAAGGATGAATCATGACATATACTAATTTGATGAAAGCTAGTGAAGCGACTTACCGAAGATGGCGGCTACCATTTGGGAAACTTGGCGTTTTAGGCCGGAGAGCTCGGCGGTTTTCTCAGAGAGAGCCTTTTCCGCCTGTTCTGCCCGGGTCACCAGTGCGGTCTTCTCCTCAGCCCAGGCCTTCCGCTCAGCATCAAATTCGGTCTTTAGCTTCTCTTGAGCGGCGATGCTGGAGACAAACTTGGCGTTTGCCTTCCGGGTCTCCATCTCCTGCGTCTTCAGCCGGCTCTTGAGATCGGCAAGGTCCGACTCTAATTTCTTGCCAATAGCCTGCATATGTTTCCGGGTTAATAAACAGTTACTATATAAGTCCCAAGCACTTTCCACGCAAAGACACTTGGCACTTGGGGGCTAATGCATGTTGAACGTATCTGTCTACATACTGCCGGCTCAATTGAGTAAGCCGGAACTTAAGTCTACAACATATTCAAGTATAAGTCGTCGACTTGGGGGCTAGCATGGCAAAGATAACTATGCAGTAAAGTAAGAAGACAGAAGAAGAATACCTCAGATTTTTGTTGGATCAGGTAGACCATGGCAACCTCGGCGTCCCGGCTCTTGTGCACTTGGCTGATGTAGCCAGAGACGAGCTCGCCAATGCTCAAGTCGGTGTAGCCGGAGAGGTCCAGGTTCACCCGGTGGGGCTGCACCAACTCCCCCTTCGCGGAGCATTTGGCCAACGCGGTTGGTCTCCCCGGCTCAACAAACTCCGTCCGGGTGATTACCACGTCCGGGTCGTCTACTGGTGGAGCTGAGCCGGAGGCCTCCGGATTAACCGAAGCTTCGGTCGTTGCCTTGGTGGTAGGGGCAGGGGCCTCAGGCGCCGTGTCCATTGGAGTGGCGGCTTCGGGGGTGGAGGCAGCTGGCGGTTCTTGAACTGTCACCGACGGCTCAGGTAAGTTTGGCACTCCGGCTGACCTGGTTTTCTTCGCTCTTTTGGTGAGCTTTGCCTGGGAACTGAAAAGACAGAAGTGTTAGGCACACAAAGAGTAAGTACAGACAAGATAATGTAAGAAGATTGTTGTTACCCGGGCACAGTCTTAAAGGCCGGCAGATTTGACTGCATGGAGTCACCCGAAGAGGGGGAGGTCTCCTGATAATTGGAGTCAGAAGAGTTGAGTGGCTGACGGGTAACACCCGCCAATGGATGAAAAGGGTACAAGTGAGAAAAAACCTCGGTGCGACGTTTCCTTGTTGCGTCGGGTAACCCGACGGAGAGGTCGGTGTCCTTGCGGGCTCGGGTGTGACGCCGGCTTTCATGAACCTGCTGCTTCAAAAGAAATTGAGGGTCTTGATGAGCTAAAGGATGTGAAAAGCTTACTTTCCGGGTTACTCTTTGGACTTTCAGCTGTGGCAAAGGCTCCGAGTCGGAGGAAAGTGACATTACCTCTTCCACCACCGGGTTACTGGCGCCGGTGTCATCCTGTCAATGAGCAAAGTGTTGATAAGGTGGACAGCAGAAACAACAAGTATAGCAAGAATTTAAAGGTTTAAAGAGTTACCTCTGACTCGGAGCTGTCGCTTAATTGCATTAGCTCCGAAGCAGTGTGTCTGCTTCCCCTTTTTTCGAGGGGCGGCTTTCTTGGCAGCTTTCTTCGCCTTCCTAGCCTTCTTGGCCGCGTCATGGTCATATTTGACCCGCCAGAACTTATCATCAGCCTGAAAGATACAATGATTGATTCTTAAAACGGTTCAGATAAAGGTTATATACAGACGAAGATAAAGGTTAAAGTCAGTGGCTTACCGCTGGGGCTGGATTGGTCTTGCAGAAGGGGGCTAACCCGGTTCTTCCGCAATCTGCCAGGCTCTCGTTTAGAAGAGCCTTGGTCTCTTCCTCTGCAACATCTTCTGGAAGATCATTGCGACTGTGCCTCTGCGGGTCATCCTTTCGCCCGGTGTACTCACACATCAAGCCGGGGCGGCGGCTCAACGGGATCACCCGCCATGAGATCCAGACCCGGACCAGGTCAATTCCGTTCAGACCGTTGCCTAGTAGGGCCTTGATCTTGTTGATAGTTGGAAGCAGAGGCTGGCGTTCTGCTGCAGTCAGTTTGTCCGACAGCGGATGAGTCGGCTCTAGACGTGTTGGGCGAAAGCCGGGCAGCGGGTTTTCATCAGCCGAAGACGTATCTTGGCAGTAGAACCAAGTCATGTTCCAGTCCTTGGGGTGGCTCGGCGGCTCTGCGTAAGGGAACAGACAGTCCCTACGCCGCTGGATGGAGATGCCGCCTAATTCCAGACTTGGCCCGTTGGCACACTCATTTTGGCGGTTTAAATAAAACAGCTCTCTGAAGAGCAGTAGACTCGGCTCTTCTCCAAGATACACTTCGCAAAAGACATGGAAGTTGCAGATGTTGGATACGGAGTTGGGTCCTATATCCTGAGGCCGAAGGTCAAAGAAATTGAGCACGTCCCGGTAGAATTTTGAGCCGGGCGGTGCGAAGCCCCGGCTCATATGGTCCGCAAAGATCACTACCTCCCCGTCCCTCGGCTGTGGTTTTTCTTCTGACGGATCAGGGGCACGGTAGGACATCACTTCCTTCTTGGGCAGATATCCGGACTTAACGAAGTTGGCCAGGGTCTCGTCAGTAACGTTGGATCTCATCCAGTTGCAAGTGATGGGAGCCTTGGGAGGCATGGTGAAGGTTGGTGGTCTATGATAAAGAGAAAAGTATCCGAGTTAATTATAAGCCGGAGATCAATTGATCAAACTAAGGTGGCGTCTTATGAAGGGGACTAATGATATATATTCAGATACGGTGGGTTATTTAAGCCGTAGGGGCATACAGAATAAGTTGGTCATCTGCGGCTTACCACAGTTAAGCCGGAGGATGCTACAGAGCATGGTTCTCTTTAAACCGGAAAGTTCTACGGCACGTGTTTTCTTTAAGTCAGAAATATAAGCCGCCAAGATTCAAGGACTGCAGTTTTTTACTAAGTATGGTAAAACAGGTTTCACATATTGCAGTAACTTTTTTGGATCAAAATGGTCGGGTGAAATGAAAATTTTCTAGACCTAAAAAACAGAGGCAGGAGAAGTTCTTGAGGTTGAACACGGTTCTTATGCAGTAAAAGGAGGGTTTCTTGCAGGTGAAATGGATCTCAAACCTCTACCACAGTGGTTCTACGCGGAGTTAAGATCAAGAGAAGGGTGGTAAAAAACAAAACTACCGCAGGCCGCAACGAACTATGAAGAACTGGAGGAACCCTACTGCAGATCTACTCTACGGGGTGGTGAGAACTTACCGGAGCTGAAGAGGTGCGGGAGTCGCCGCCGTTTGTCTGGTCCGGATCAGGGTGATGCAGCGGCCAAGGTTGAGGAAGGTCGGAGGCGAGACGACGGCGGCGGAGCACGAGCTCGGGCAGAGGAGAGGAGCGACGGCGCGAGGAGGAAGAAGGAGAGCGTGAGAAGAGAGCGTTGGGCCAGCCTATTTATAAGGCAGAGTCATAAGTGGGCGCGAGATTCAAGGAGACCACGGCGTGGTTATCTCCCCCTCACGACGCCTCGATTTTCGGAATGACAGTAAAAGCAAAGATCCGTTGCGGATCTGGCAGAGTAAAAAGCGGACTTAATGGAAGATGACGTCACGGCGGATTATCCGGAGTGCAGAGGATGACGTCACTCCGGGTTATGGCCTTCACATGAATGGTAAGCCGGAGATTTTTTCTGTCGGCAGAGTTGAAGATTGACACGAGCCAGCTCAAATCAATCTGGGGCCTAATGTTGAGGATATAGACCTTAGAGTCACCCGCCAAGAGGGGCCGGGTTACTCGCGTGGTCATTGCCAGAAGCCCGGAGCCAAGCTTGAAGTCAACGGGCCAGAGATGGGCTGAGACCCGGATATGGCTTAAGGCCCGTAGTTACCATCATCATTATAGTATAACTTGTAGTGTAAGGCAAGTATTGTTTAGAGTCCGAGGCAGACACTCTTATGAGCCGGCCGGGACTCTAAGGGCTGCTGGGCGTCAGCCTCCCTATATAAAGGGACGACCCGGTAGCGGTTTACGGGACAACAATCTGATCGAGAGCCGGGCATAGCTGTTTAGCTCCCTGGCGATCGTAACCCTAATCAATATCACCTCAAACTGGACGTAGGCTTTTACCTTCACCGTAAGGGGCCGAACCAGTATAATCCCTCGTGTTCCTTGTCCCACATAACCCCTTCAAGCTTCCTAGTTGCGATGGCTCCACGACTAAGTCCTAGCTCGAGGACATCTGCCGTGACAATTCCACGACAGTATGCCTCCACTGTTTTGCTGATTTGTGTTTCCAGGCATGTCTAAATCATGCGTTGATAGGTTGCACCAGCGTTTTTGAGCCCGAAAGGCATGGTGTTAAAACAGAAGGGGCCGTATGGAGTGATGAATGCCGTTGCGGCTTGATCGGACTCCGCCATCTTGATTTGATGGTATCCAGAGTATGCGTCGAGGAAACACAATGAGTCGTGTCCTGTGGTAGCGTCGATAATTTGATCGATGCGGGGGAGGGTAAAGGGATCCTTGTGGCAAGCCTTGTTAAGGTCTTTGAAATCGACACATAGGCACCAGGATTTGTCCTTCTTTGGTACCATTACCAGGTTTGCTAGCCAGTCCGGATGTTTTATTTCTCTAATGAATCTGGCCTCGAGTAACTTGGCTAGCTCCTCTCCCATGGCTTGTCGCTTAGGCTCTGAGAAATGCCGAAGAGTCTGCTTGACCGGCTTGTATCCCTTTAGAATGTTTAGGCTATGCTCGGCCAGCCTGCGCGGGATTCCCGGCATGCCTGAAGGATGCCAGGCGAAGATGTCCCAATTCTCGCGCAAGAACTCTCGCAGTGCGACGTCTGTTGTGGGGTTCAGCTGTGCCCCGACGGATGCTGTTTTTGTAGGGTCCGTTGGGTGGACCTGGAATTTGACTATTTCGTCCGTTGGTTTAAAAGAGGTTGACTTGGGTCTTTTGTCGAGTATCACGTCGTCCCTGTCCACTGTGGAGCGCAGCGCGGTTAGTTCTTCGGCCGCGAGGGCTTCGGATAACGTCTCGAGGGCCAGTGCAGTGGTTTTATTTTCGGCGCGGAGTGCTATGTCCGGATCACTAGCTAGAGTGATGATTCCATTGGGCCCGGGCATCTTGAGCTTCATGTACCCGTAATGGGGTATAGCTTGGAAGATCGTGAATGCCTCCCGCCCTAAAAGGGCGTGGTATCCGCTATTGAATGGGGCCACTTGGAATGTGATTTCTTTGGACCTATAATCCTCCGGCGTGCCAAATACCACATCTAGTGTGATTTTTCCCGCACATCGTGCCTCCCGACTAGGGATGATTCCTCTGAAGGTCGTGCTGCTTTGCTCGATGCGGCTCTTGTCTATTTCCATTTTGTTAAGAGTCTCCTCGTAGATGAGGTTTAATCCGCTGCCACCATCCATGAGCACTTTAGTAAGCCGGAAGCCGTCCACAATTGGACTAAGGACCAGAGCGGCTGGTGCTCGGGCTGTTCGGAATTGAGGTTCGTCATTGGCATTGAAGGTTATGGCCGTATCGTTCCATGGATTTATTGTTGCAACGTGGCAGACTTCGGCGAGGCTGCGGAGTGCTCGCTTGCGCCTATTATTTGAGACGAAAGTCTCGAAGACTGTCAATAATGTATTGTTATTTTCCACGGGATGGTGCTCTATGGTATTGTTGATGAGGAGATCCTCGCCCCTCTTGGCCACCTGCCGGAGTATCCAACATGCTCTAAGGCTGTGTGCTGGCATGGTATCCGGTGTACCATGAATTTTACATGGCCCATTGAGCCATCCCTCCAATACGGTTCCACGTCCTGTAGTGGGCTTTGGTTTCTTTGTAATTGGATCGGGTGACTTACAAGAGTGCACCCTTTTAGCTCGGACAGGGGGTTTAGTGAGAGCCGGAGGATCCCAGAATTTTGTTTGGGTTTTCCAGGTGCTTTCCACCGCACAATACTTCTGTACTATGGCCGCTAAGTCAGCGAAGTGTGCTTTGTCACGGCGACTTATCGCGTTGAGGATTCCCTTGTCCGTGTAATTCTTGCAAAAGAATGAAATTGCGTCTTCCTCGCGGCAGTCCTTGACCTTGCTCATTACAAGGAGGAATCTGGCCCAATAGTGATGTACTGTCTCTTGGGGCTATTGTCTAATGTGGGAAATATCACTTGTGTCTGGGTGGGTGGGTAGATTTAGGTCCAAACCCTGACCCGATCTAAGACCCAAGGGCCGAGGAGTTTCCGAGCTTGGCAGTTTGGGCTCCGGGATGTTACCCAATTTTTCTGGCCCACTGTCCGATTCTAGGTTCGAAGCTTTGGCCACGTCCTCCCGTAGACGGGTATCCGGCTCGGAGAGCTCGGGAATCCGGACATAGTTTGTCCTCAAAATAGAGGAAGAATCGCTGCATTGCTCCTCCACCACCGCTATCTGATGGGTGAACGGCGAGAGTTAATCTCCCTTTGGTCGGGTTTAAGCCTGATCCGATCATAGTCCGTAGCGACTCCCAGGGCCGCGATGCGATCCAAGACCTCGTTCAAGGAAGAGAGCTCCATTGGATCCATCTGCTCGGTGAATCCCGAGCCGATGTGGAGGCTGTTTTTGATGACCCGAGAAGTCATCGTCGGCGCGACGGCCGAACGGGCGGTCATGACGAAGCCGCCTAGTCGGAGAGTTTGGCCTACAGCCAAGGCTTCCCCAGAGGTAATGTTGTCCTTGACAACAAGACGAGCCATCAAGCCTTACCGTGACGGCACAGTGGAACTCTCAATGAAAGCACCAATGTCGGTGTCAAAACCGGCGGATCTCGGGTAGGGGGTCCCGAACTATGCGTCTAAGGCTAATGGTAACAGGAGGCGGGGGACACAATGTTTACCCAAGTTCAGGCCCTCTCGATAGAGGTAATACCCTACTTCCTGCTTGATTGATCTTGGCGATATGAGTATTACAAGAGTTGATCTACCACGAGATCGTAGAGGCTAAACCCTAGAAGCTAGCCTATGATTATGATTGTGATTGTTGTCCTACGGACTAAACCCTCCGGTTTATATAGACACTGGAGGGGGCTAGGGTTACAAAGAGTCGGTTACAAGGGAGGAGATCTACATATCCGAATTGCCAAGCTTGCCTTCCACGCAAAGGAGAGTCCCACCCGGACACGGGACAAAGTCTTCAATCTTGTATCTTCATAGTCCAACAGTCCGGCTGTCCGAGGACCCCCTAATCCAGGACTCCCTCACTCTCCATGATGAGGAGGGAGTAGTTCACCCTCGGGGCTGAGGGTATGTACCGGTAGCTATGTGTTTGATCTCTCTCTCTCTCTCTCTCTCTCTCTCTCCCTGTCTCTCTCGTGTTCCTCATTTGGCACGATCTTGATGTATCGCGAGCTTTGCTATTATGGTTGGATCTTATGATGTATCTCCCCTCTACCTTCTTGTAATGGATTGAGTTTTCCCTTTGAAGTTATCTTAGCGGATTGAGTCTTTAAGGATTTGAGAACACTTGATGTATGTCTTGCATGTGCTTATCTGTGGTGACAGTGGGATATTCACGTGATCCACTTGATGTATGTTTTGGTGATCAATTTGCGGGTTCTATGACCTTGTGAACTTATTCATAGGGGTTGGTGTCGGTGTCAAAACTGGCGGATCTCGGGTAGGGGGTCCCGAACTGTGCGTCTAAAGCTAATGGTAACAGGAGGCGGGGGACACAATGTTTACCCAGGTTCGGGCCCTCTCGATGGAGGTAATACCCTACTTCCTGCTTGATTGATCTTGATGATATGAGTATTACAAGAGTTGATCTACCACAAGATCGTAGAGGCTAAACCCTAGAAGCTAGCCTATGATTATGATTGTGATTGTTGTCCTACGGACTAAACCCTCCGGTTTATATAGACACCGGAGGGGGCTAGGGTTACACAGAGTCGGTTACAAGGGAGGAGATCTGCATATCCGAATTGCCAAGCTTGCCTTCCACGCAAAGGAGAGTCCCACCCAGACACGGGACGAAGTCTTCAATCTTGTATCTTCATAGTCGAAAAGTCCGGCCAAAGTATATAGTCTGGCAGTGCAAGGACCCCCTAATCCAGGACTCCCTCAGTAACCCCTAAACCAGGCTTCAATGACGAGGAGTCCGGCGCGCAGATTGTCTTCGGCATTGCAAGGCGGGTTCCCTCTCCGAATACTCCATAGAAGATTTTGAACACAAGGATCGTGTCCGGCTCTGCAAAGCAAATTCCACACACCACCGTAGAGAGTATAATATTCCACAAATCTAAGCTGCCGACAACTTTTCATAACATGACATACTGCCGTGGCCCGGTCATTACGAACCGTTTTTCCCAGCCTGCCACTGCATGTGTTATGAGGCAGTTTTATTGGCACGTCCTGTCGTAGCACAGATCGTGTTCCCCTTATCATGGGATTCTCATCAATACTGGTGTGGGCAATCCAATCGTGCTTGTTAGCATGACTCCTCGATTTTAGGCAAGTTTCGAACGACCACGCGGAGGACGCTTGATATTCACCCTCTTTATAAAGGGGGCCAAGGCCTGTCCTTTTCTTCCCACGCTCGATCCTTCTCTTCCCCCACCTCGAGTTCCAACACCCAAGGCTCAGGCTAAGCGCTTCGGACCTTCAACCATGTCCGGATCCAACCTTCAAGGTCGGTGGATGGCCTCCTCTGTCACAGAGGAGGACATCAAGAAGCTAAGGGAAGCCAGGTATCTGACCGCCGAAATCTCACACAGGCTGCCTGCTCAAGGGCAGGTCATCCCCACTCCCGAACCCAACCAGAGTGTCGTATTTGTTTCCCACTTCCTCCGAGTGTTAGGCTTTAATCTTGATCCCTTTGTTAGAGGGCTTATGTTCTATTACGGGCTCGATTTCCACGATCTGGCTCCAGATTCCATCCTTCACATCTCGTCGTTTATCATCGTGTGTGAGGCCTTCCTCTGCCTCACCCCACACTTCGGCTTATGGCTCAAGACCTTCAATGTGAAGCCGAAGACGATCGATGGGCGACACGCAGAATGCGGAGGTGCCATAATAAGCAAAGGCGCCGATGCTCTATGGCCAAAGGGTTCCTTCCTGGAGGTGTCCAACTTATAGCAACGGGAGTGGTTCTACATCACAGCTCCCCGAGGTACAAAGTGGGCGGCTGCCCCCGCCTTCCGCTCGGGCCCTCCGCCGCAACTGGCGTCATGGGTCAACAAGGGGCTGGACTGGGGGTCAGTTAATGACGTGCTGACATTGCAAAGTCGCATCCGAGATCTCCTCAACAGGGATGTCAGTCTTGTCAAGGTAATGCAAGTTATGCTAGTTCGTCGGGTCCTGCCATGCCAACGTCGATCTCTCCGTATGTGGGAGTTCAACCCGGAAGGACCGCGAACCATTCAGCAATTCTTCGGCGTGATGCTCGAAGAGATGTATGGATTGTTCTTCCGATCATGAATAAAGTTGTAACGCCCACGATGCTGCTATATCTCCCACGTGTCGAGGCACGACTTAGAGGCATAACCGCATAGTGGTTTTGTCGCAAGAAGGGTCATCTTCACACAATCCCATGTAATGAACAAGAATGGGATAAAGAGTTGGCTTACAATCGCCACTTCACACAATACATGAATATTATTCATACATCATCCAAAATACAAGCATATAGACCGACTACGGTCAAAATCCAGATGAAAATAAGACAACCCCCAATGCTAGATCCCCGATCGTCCCAACTGGGCTCCACTACTGATCATCAGGAAAAGACACATAGTAACGACCACGTTCCTCGTCGAACTCCCACTTGAGATCGACGCCATCATCTGCACTGGCATCGTCGGCACCTGCAACTGTTTTGGTAGAATCTGTGAGTCACGGGGACTCAGCAATCCCACACCCGTGAGATCAAGACTATTTAAGCTTGTAGGAAAGGATGGAGTAATGAGGTGGAGCTGCAGCGGTAAAAGCATATATGGTGGCTAACTTGCGCAAATGAGAGCGAGAAGAGAAGCAACGGAACGGACGTCATCTAGCAATGACCAAGAAGTGATCCTGAACACCTACTTACGTCATACATAACTCAGACCGTGTTCACTTCCCGGACTTCGCTGAGAAGAGACCATCACGGCTACACACGCAGTTGATGTATTTTAATTGGGTCAAGTGACAAGTTCTCTACAACCGGACATTAACAAATTCCCATCTGCCTCATAACCGCGGGCACGGCTTTCGAAAGATATTACCCTGCAGGGGTGTCCCAACTTAGCCCATCATAAGCTCTCACGGTCAACGAAGGATAAACCTTCTCCCGGAAGACCCGATCAGTCTCGGAATCCCGGTTTACAAGACATCTCGACAATGGTAAAACAAGACCAACAAAGCCACCCGAATGTGCCGACAAATCCCGATAGGAGCTGCACATATCTCGTTCTCAGGGCACACCAGATGAGACATCCTACGAGTAAAACCAGACCTCGAGTTTCCAGGAGGGGGCCCCGCAGTCTGCTCAGTTCGGACCAACACTCGAAGGAGCACTGGCCCGGGGGGGTTAAAATAAGATGACCCTCGGGCTCGCGAAAACCCGGGGGAAAAGGCTTAGGTAGCAAATGGTCAAACCAAGGTTGGGCCTTGCTGGAGGAGTTTTATTCAAGGCGAACTGTCAAGGGGGTCCCATAAATCACCCGACCGCGTAAGGAACGCAAACTCAAGGAACATAATCCCGGTATAACAGTAACTAGGGCGGCAAGAGTGGAACAAAACACCAGGCATAAGGCCGAGCCCTCCACCCTTTACCAAAATATATAGATGCATTAATTAAATAAGAGATATTGTGATATCCCAACATATCCATGTTCCGACATGGAACAAACTTCAACTTCACCTGCAACTAGCAACGCTATAAGAGGGGCTGAGCAAAAGCGGTAACTTAGCCAAACAATGGTTTGCTAGGAAAGGATGGTTAGAGGCTGACATGGAAAAATGGGTGACATGATATAGAAAGTGATAGGTAGTGGAGCATGGCAATAGAGCGAACAACTAGCAAAGCAAAGATAGAAGTGATTTCGAGGGGTGGTCATCTTGCCTGCAAGGTTCTCAGAGTTGTCGAAAGCTTAATCCTCGTAAGCGTACTCGATAGGTTCCTCGTTCATGAACTCGTCTCCCGGCTCAACCAAAGACAAGAACACAAACAAACGGAACCACAATCAACAACGAGTACTGCGCAAGCAACATGATGCAAAACATGTATGATATGCAAGATATGATATGCGATGCATATGCGTGCTCCGGAAGGAAAAAGATGAACATGGCAGTAACTTGCCAAACCAAGCATGCCACTGGAAAGATGAGATGATTTCGGTCGAAATCGATATAAAGATCACCGGAAACGAATGCACGGTTTGCAAATGGAAAGCAAAACAAGAATGACACGAATCTGCGATAAACAGCAAGATAGCACTTAAAATGCAACAAGCAACAGCGCTACAGCACCCCAACATAGGAAAAAAGCACATGGCAGTAATCTACAGGAGATGCTTGACAAAAGATGAACACTGAGCTACGGCTAGATCACAACATAACAAGCTCAAACAAGCATGGCAAAAGTGCAAAAGATAACAGGATCACAGACTTAGTGAAAAACTGGACATGGCAGTAAACAGCATCAGGTAACAATGTTCGGAGCACGAAATCAACATGCTACAAGAACTTAACATAGCAAAACAAGGCATGGCAGTTTTCTACTAAAAGCACACGACAAAAGTTCCTTAGTGACCATAAGCCAAAAAGGACCAGAAGATATGATGGCAAGCATGTAAACATAGCAAGTTTCGTTATCAGGTTTCAGACTTAGCAGAAAACAGAGCATGGCAGAAATAATAATATGTAGGCCTCTTTGTGAGCTTGATGCACTCACTACAGAGCAATGCCTGACAAACCAAGCATACCTACAGCAGGATGGCATGTTTGTGAAGCTATCCATGGCAAGAAAAAAAGCATAGCATGTATGGATCAACTACAATAAGCTTGGCAAAATTGCATATCATGTTAAGAATCTGCCAGGAATATTTTATAGCAAAAGTAGAGCAAGATTGAGTCATGCTATGGCGCTCCATAATTGCAAACAATTGCAGTAATGGATCAATTAAAACTATAGCTACAAAATGTCCTTACTGAACATCTCCAAAATATGCATGGATCTCTTTGTAGCGTCAAGTTTACATGGCAACAACATAACAGCACACGAGGACTTGGAGAAAACACCAAGTCCCTGAAATCAGAAATATTACCGGTAGCAATTGAATAAAATGAAGAGCATCACGAGACGAACAATTTGACATATTACACGCGCGAATCGGAGCTACATGCAAGGAGTTTTAGCATCACGAACAGAGGCAAATACTGAGAAAATTCCAAGACAGAGAGAAATTAGGGGGAGTGCGGGAAGTCAACGCGCGTACAGTGATCCTCCAGATCCCGATCGGGAGAGCTCGGGCTCGGTCGATGGCGCTCGCCGGCGGGAGGAAGAGGAGGCGGCGAGGTCGGCGGGGCCGAGCCGGCGGCGGGCGGAGGCGCGGCGTCGGGCGTCG
>NC_057796.1:385724848-385734561 GCF_018294505.1 Triticum aestivum
GGCGGGCCCGCGGCGGGCCGGGCGGGCCGCTGCGGTGGAGGCGGCGGCGGCGACACGTGGCGGCGCGCGATTCGTCGCGGCCGTCGGTGGAGATGTGTCCGGCACGGACCGGACACGTCCGGCGGCGGAGAGGGAGCGGGCTAGGGTTTGGTCTGCGTGCGTATTTCGGGATGCTCACATATTTATAGGTAGAGGGAGCTAGGAGGCTCCAAATGAGGTGCGGTTTTCGCCCACACGATCGTGATCGAACATCCTAGAGCATGGAAGAGAGTTTGGTGGGTTTTGGGCTGGTTTTAGAGGGGGTTTTTGCTGGACACTCAAATGGACTTTGCGGATGCCCGGTTAACCGTTGGAGTACCAAACGACCTCCAAATGGAACGAAACTTGACCGGTAGACTCCGGGTGGCATATTAAGGCCACTTGACAAGCCTCGGTCCATTCCAAGAAAGTTTGACACCCGCACACGAAAGAAAACAAGAGGGGTGCACCGGAGGAGATAGGAGCGCCGGAATGCAAAACGGACAACGGGGAAAATGCTCGGATGCACGAGACGAACACGTATGCAAATGCAATGCGCATGATGGCATGATATGAAAATGCATGACATGACAAAATGCAAAACGAAAGACAAAACCCGACCACGGAGGGAATATCATAACAGATAGCCGGAAATGGCAAGAGTCGGAGTACAAATATGGCAAGTTGCATGCGGGGTGTTACAACACTCCACCACTACGAGAGGATCTCGTCCCGAGATCTAGGACTGAAAGAACTCCGGATATTCGGAACGGAGATGGTCCTCGCGTTCCCAGGTGGCTTCCCGGTCGGAATGGTGCGACCACTTCACTTTCAGAAATTTGATTGACTTGTTGCGAGTCTTGCGCTCAGTTTCTTCAAGAATAGCAACGGGGTGCTCATGATAAAACACATCTTCTTGGAGGTCAATCTCTTCGAAGTTGATAGTGCGCTCAGGCGTCTTGAAGCACTTGCGGAGCTGTGACACGTGGAACACATCGTGCACGTTCGCGAAGTTGGAAGGAAGCTCAAGTTGATAGGTGAGGTCGCCTCTTTTGCCAATGATCTTGAAAGGACCCACGTATCTAGGGGCAAGCTTTCCTTTGATACCGAAGCGACGAGTGCCTTTCATTGGAGAGATGCGGAGGTAGACATGGTCTCCGATCTCGAAAGCCAAATCACGATATTTACTATCATAGTAACTCTTCTGACGCGATTGCGCGGCTTTGAGATTTTCACGGATGACTTTGTACATTTCTCCAGCTTCAGTGATTAAGTCATTGCCAAGAAGTTGGCATTCACCAGTCTCTGACCAATTGAGAGGAGTACGGCACTTTCTGCCATAGAGAATCTCAAATGGGGCCTTGCCCGAACTCGCTTGGAAGCTGTTGTTGTAGGAGAATTCAGCATATGGAAGACAATCTTCCCATTTCATGCCAAAGGAAATGACACAAGCCCTGAGCATATCTTCAAGAATTTGATTGACTCGCTCGACTTGGCCACTAGTTTGAGGATGGAAAGCTGTGCTGAAGCGAATGTTAGTGCCCATGGCCTTCTGGAAGGAGTCCCAGAACTTAGAGGTGAAGATGCTTCCACGATCTGAAGAAATCAATTGAGGAATGCCGTGCAAGGAGACAATTCTGGAGGTGTATAGCTCTGCCAGCTGAGCTGCTGTGATGGATTCTTTGATTGGAAGGAAATGAGCCACTTTAGAAAGCTTGTCGATGACAACAAAGATAGCATCATTTCCACGCTTGGACTTGGGAAATCCAGTCACGAAGTCCATTTCGATATGATCAAACTTCTGGGATAGCAAGAGGTTGGAGGAGACCAGCTGGTCGTTGGTGTTCTGCTTTCACTCTTCGGCAGACATCACATTCATCCATGAATTGAGCAATTTCTCGCTTCATCCGAGTCCACCAATACGACTGCTTGAGGTCATGATACATCTTTGTACTTCCAGGATGAATGGACAGAAGAGAATTGTGCGCCTCGTTCATAATGACTTTCCTTAGATCACCTTTAGGAACCATAATCCGGTCCTCGAAGAATAAAGTGTCTCTGTCATCAATGCGATAGCACTTGTATTTGGAAAGACCCTTGTCAATACCACGTTTCACCTTCTTCACCATGGCATCAAGGAGTTGTGCCTCACGAATTTGATCTTCCAAAGTAGGAGATACTATGAGGTTGGCAAGAAATCCTTGAGGAACAACTTGCAGATTCAGC
The DNA here is from genome assembly GCF_018294505.1 of Triticum aestivum. Lineage (NCBI taxonomy): Eukaryota > Viridiplantae > Streptophyta > Magnoliopsida > Poales > Poaceae > Triticum > Triticum aestivum. The sequence continues at coordinate 385,727,093 of NC_057796.1, forward strand.
TTGCGGAAAGCTTCACAAAGATCCGGTTGGAAAGGCTTGAGGATTAAGCTGTTGCAATAAGCCTTCCTGCTTAAAGCATCTGCAATGACATTGGCCTTGCCTGGAGTATATTCAATACTCGGATTGTACTCTTGAATCATTTCGACCCATCGAGTCTGCCTGAGGTTGAGGTTGGGCTGAGTGAAGATGTACTTGAGACTCTTGTGATCGGTGAAAATGTCCACTTGTCTTCCCAACAAGAGATGTCTCCACGTTATTAATGCATGGACAACTGCCGCCAACTCAAGATCGTGAGTGGGGTAGTTCTTCTCGTTGGGCTTCAACTGACGAGAGGTATAGGCCACAACTTTCTTCTCTTGCATTAACACAGCACCGAGACCTTGGAGAGAAGCATCACAGAAAACTTCAAACGGCTTGGATTCATCAGGAGGGGTCAAGATAGGAGCTGTGACAAGTTTCTCTTTGAGAGTGTTGAAAGCAATGTCACACTCAGGAGACCAGACATATTTCACATGCTTCTGTAGGAGGTTGGAAAGAGGCTTTGCAATCTTGGAGAAATTCTCAACGAATCTTCGGCAATAGCTTGCAAGACCAAGAAAACTGCGGAGCTGCTTGACATTTTGAGGAGGTTCCCAATTCACAACTGCGGACACCTTCTCAGGGTTAACAGTGATGCCCTTGGCAGAGATGATGTGACCAAGGAAAAGAACTTCATCGAGCCAAAACTCACATTTAGAGAACTTCACATAGAATTGATACTCTCTGAGCTTGTCGAGCACCAATCGCAAATGTTTGGCATGATCCTGCTTATTCTTGGAGAAGACCAAGATATCATCGAGATACACCAGGACGAATTCATTGGTATAGGGGTTGAAGATGAAATTCATCATCCAAGAGAACACTGGAGGAGCATTGACAAGACCGAAAGACACGACAGTATATTCGTAAGAACCAAAGCTCGTTCTAAATGCTGTCTTGGGAATATCTTCTTCACGAATGCGAATCTGATGATAACCATACGAAGGTCAAGCTTCGAGAATACTTAGCCCCTTTGAGTTGCTCAAATAGCTCATTGATGTTGGGAAGTGGATACTTGTTCTTGATTGTCTTCTTGTTCAATGGACGGTAGTCGACACAAAGTCGGTCCGTGCCATCCTTCTTATTGACAAAAAGAACACCACAACCCCATGGAGAAGAACTCGGTCTGATCAAACCCAGACACTCTTGTTCATCGAGCTGTTTCTTCAATTCCTTCAGCTCGTTGGGTCCAAGCTTGTATGGACGCTTGCAAACAGGTTCAGTGCCAGGCTCTAGTTCGATAACGAACTCAACTGGCCGATGCGGAGGCATACCCGGAAGCTCTTCTGGAAAGACATCTTGATACTCGCAAACGACTGGAATTTGAGAGATGGCATTCAATTCGCCCTTCTCATTGAGAGAGAAAAACCGAATGGTTTCATCACGAGCGGCAAAAATAATCACATCCTCAGAAGAGTGTGTCAATTGAATTTCCCTGGCAGCACAATCAAGTTGAGCCTTGTGTTTAGAAAGGCAGTCCATCCCAAGAATTAGATCAATATCCGAGTCACCAAGAACAATTGGAGAAGACTGGAATTTATAGTCGCCCATCTTGATGGAAACATCGGGAGCAACCAAACTAGAAGACAAAAGCTTACCCGGAGAAACAACTTCCATAACTTTGGATAAAATCTCTGTGTCAACATTGTGCTTCGATGCAAATGGGTATGACAAGAAAGAATGCGATGCACCAGTATCAAAAAGAACTTTTGCAGGAATATCATTAACTGAGAGATTACCCATTATCACATCAGTAGATTCCTCCGCTTGAGCTGCATTCATCATGTTCACCTTTGCAGACTTTGGATTATGCTTGACCACTGCATTGCTGGAAGATCTGATAGGAGGAGGAGGAGGAAGACACCTTTGGTTGAAGCACTTGTTTGCATAGTGACCTTTCTGCTGACATTTGTTGCAAGTCACCTCTGAGAGTGGACTGTGATAAGGAGCATTGGACTTTGGAGCTTGATTCTGAGACTTGTTCTGATAGCCAGAGTTGGAAGAGTTGGAAGAACCATGGCCACCTTTGTTCTTCTGTTGATAAGGCTGACGAAACGGAGGAGGAGGAGGCAACCAGAACTTCTGTTGCTTAGCTGTCACAAGTGAGGAAGAAGAAGACCGAACTACGTCTCTGACTCTCTTCTTAGAAGCCTCACACTTGAGCTGAGCAGCATCTTGCTTCAGTGCCATATTGTAGAATTGATCAAACTGAGTAGGCTCAACAAGAACGAGAGCTAACTGCAGATCCTCTTTAAGGCCACCTCTGAAGCGATAGATCATGCTCTTTTCATCAGGAACGTCTTGTTTAGCGAAGCGAGCAAGTTTCTGAAACTAGATGTTGTATTGATACACAGACATGTTGCCTTGCTTGAGATTGCGGAACTCCTCACGCTTGCTCTCAACAACACTTTGTGGAATGTGGGGCGCTTTGAAGTCCAGACAGAAGTCAGTCCAAGTGATCACACGACCTCCTCTGGTATCTTTGTATTGTTGATACCAATCAGCAGCTTGGTCCTTGAGCTGGAAAGAAGCGAACTTGACATAGTCCTCAGGCCTGACATTGCTACATTCAAAATGCTTGTTGATGTCCACGAGCCAATCATCGGCATCCGTGGCCTCGGCACAGTAGCTGAAAGACTTGGGCTGATTTGCGAGAAACTAGTTGAGAGTGGCAAAGTGAAACTGATTGTTGCCTTGACCTTGATTGCCTTGCCCTTGAGTACGTTCTTGCAAGAGTTGCAGAATCATCTGAGCATTGGCGTTGGTGGCTGCCATGATAGCTTGCCATGCCTCCGGAGGTGGAGGTGGTGGCGGAGGGTTCGCTTGACTCCCTTCATTGCGATCCGGATTCTGACGCGTTGGCGGAGCCATCCTGAAGAGGGTGACATCCGTTAGCATCTTGATAGACAAATAGATAAGTAGAATCAACGGATAGAAATTGCAACATATAGTCTTCACAAAAAACATTCGAACGAAGATGAACGAATGAATTCCGTAGTAAATCATCACACTTCCATAAGTTGAGAAGCCACTTAGAAAAAGATATGGAATCAACATATGAATTCGAAGCAACTCGAATACCACAATACAAAATAAAACAAAGTATTGGCTTGCAAAATAAGCCAGAACAAACATATGATAGATATTTCGTCCGAAGTTTTCGTGGTGGGGCCCACACGGGCTCAATCGTACAGCACCATCATGTACAAGGCTGTGCACATGACATACGAAGCGTCCCCGAGTCGGCAAAGCCATGGAATCTTTAAGACACTACGAGACCACTGTAAAATCAACCGTGGAAAGGCGGACCACTAGACGTCGAACCCCAATCTCATATCATGCATCTATCGGAAAGATATCCTAAGGCTACTTGAATTCCCACTTATAAACTCCCGAAACTTTCTGGTTATGCAATCTGGTGTAGGGGATACAGGGGACACAAAATATATCACCCAAACTAGCAATCCCTAGATCCAGCTGTATCCATCCGTCAACACATAACCCAGAAATCTTCGGAAATCGTTTACCTCAACCTTCGAAAAACATCCGTTATACAAGTTATGGCAATACTCCCGAACTCCCGCCCCAGTACTGGGTGGCGTCGAGGTGATCTCACCAACAACTGCATAAAAGAGATTTCGATGTCGGCGAAACTCAGGTATTCCAGAACTGCAACGATAAAATTGTAACGACAGCACCTCGGAGCTCAACTCCCCGGGACACTGCCACAACCCCTAAATGTCAGGAGGCACCAAGAACAATGTTCTCGTTACAAAACCATCGGAACGATTCCAAGATACCCGCGTGATCCTAAATTTTTTTTTAGTGAAATTTGAGGAGAGAATAGTCAAAAATTCTACGTCAGGAGACCTCACCAGAGCGATGAAGGGACTGAGGAGTAAAAAGAATCCTACTCTCTGATATATATAATCCTAAGACTCAAAACATTTTTGTTCTAGACTCAACAACGCCAGCGATTCGATCAAGCAGGGGGCTCCTAAGTCGGGGATGGCTCTGATTACCAACTTGTAACGCCCACGATGCGGCTATATCTCCCACGTGTCGAGGCACGACTTAGAGGCATAACCGCATAGTGGTTTTGTCGCAAGAAGGGTCATCTCACACAATCCCATGTAATGAACAAGAATGGGATAAAGAGTTGGCTTACAATCGCCACTTCACACAATACATGAATATTATTCATACATCATCCAAAATACAAGCATATAGACCGACTACGGTCAAAATCCAGATGAAAATAAGACAACCCCAAATGCAAGATCCCCGACCGTCCCAACTGGGCTCCACTACTGATCATCAGGAAAAGACACATAGTAACGACCACGTTCCTCGTCGAACTCCCACTTGAGATCGACGCCATCATCTGCACTGGCATCGTCGGCACCTGCAACTGTTTTGGTAGAATCGGTGAGTCACGGGGACTCAGCAATCCCACACCCGCGAGATCAAGACTATTTAAGCTTGTAGGAAAGGATGGAGTAATGAGGTGGAGCTGCAGCGGTAAAAGCATATATGGTGGCTAACTTGCGCAAATGAGAGCGAGAAGAGAAGCAACGGAACGGACGTCATCTAGAAATGACCAAGAAGTGATCCTGAACACCTACTTACGTCATACATAACTCAGACCGTGTTCACTTCCCGGACTCCGCCGAGAAGAGACCATCACGGCTACACACGCAGTTGATGTATTTTAATTGGGTCAAGTGACAAGTTCTCTACAACCGGACATTAACAAATTCCCATCTGCCTCATAACTGCGGGCACGGCTTTCGAAAGATATTACCCTGCAGGGGTGTCCCAACTTAGCCCATCATAAGCTCTCACGGTCAACGAAGGATAAACCTTCTCCCGGAAGACCCGATCAGTCTCGGAATCCCGGTTTACAAGACATCTCGACAATGGTAAAACAAGACCAACAAAGCCACCCGAATGTGCCGACAAATCCCGATAGGAGCTGCACATATCTCGTTCTCAGGGCACACCAGATGAGACATCCTACGAGTAAAACCAGACCTCGAGTTTCCAGGAGGGGGCCCCGCAGTCTGCTCAGTTCGGACCAACACTCGAAGGAGCACTGGCCCGGGGGGGTTAAAATAAGATGACCCTCGGGCTCGCGAAAACCCGGGGGAAAAGGCTTAGGTAGCAAATGGTAAAACCAAGGTTGGGCCTTGCTGGAGGAGTTTTATTCAAGGCGAACTGTCAAGGGGGTCCCATAAATCACCCGACCGCGTAAGGAACGCAAATTCAAGGAACATAATCCCGGTATAACAGTAACTAGGGCGGCAAGAGTGGAACAAAACACCAGGCATAAGGCCGAGCCCTCCACCATTTATCAAAATATATAGATGCATTAATTAAATAAGAGATATTGTGATATCCCAACATATCCATGTTCCGACATGGAACAAACTTCAACTTCACCTACAACTAGCAATGCTATAAGAGGGGCTGAGCAAAAGCGGTAACTTAGCCGAACAATGATTTGCTAGGAAAGGATGGTTAGAGGCTGACATGGAAAAATGGGTGACATGATATAGCAAGTGATAGGTAGTGGAGCATGGCAATAGAGCGAACAACTAGCAAAGCAAAGATAGAAGTGATTTCGAGGGGTGGTCATCTTGCCTGCAAGGTTCTCAGAGTTGTCGAAAGCTTAATCCTCGTAAGCGTACTCGATAGGTTCCTCGTTCATGAACTCGTCTCCCGGCTCTACCAAAGACAAGAACACAAACAAACGGAACCACAATCAACAACGAGTACTGCGCAAGCAACATGATGCAAAACATGTATGATATGCAAGATATGATATGCGATGCATATGCGTGCTCCGGAAGGAAAAAGATGAACATGGCAGTAACTTGCCAAACCAAGCATGCCACTGGAAAGATGAGATGATTTCGGTCGAAATCGATATAAAGATCACCGGAAACGAATGCACGGTTTGCAAATGGCAAGCAAAACAAGAATGACACGAATCTGCGATAAACAGCAAGATAGCACTTAAAATGCAACAAGCAACAGTGCTACAGCACCCCAACATAGGAAAAAAGCACATGGACATAATCTACAGGAGATGCTTGACAAAAGATGAACACTGAGCTACAGCTAGATCGCAACATAACAAGCTCAAACAAGCATGGCAAAAGTGCAAAAGATAACAGGATCACAGACTTGGTGAAAAACTGGCCATGGCAGTAAACAGCATCAGGTAACAATGTTCGGAGCATGAAATCAACATGCTACAAGAACTTAACATAGCAAAACAAGGCATGGCAGTTTTCTACTAAAAGCACACGACAAAAGTTCCTTACTGACCATAAGCCAAAAAGGAATAGAAGATATGATGGCAAGCATGTAAACATAGCAAGTTTCGTTATCAGGTTTCAGACTTAGCAGAAAACAGAGCATGGCAGAAATAATAATATGTAGGCCTCTTTGTGAGCTTGATGCACTCACTACAGAGCAATGCCTGACAAACCAAGCATACCTACAGCAGGATGGCATGTTTGTGAAGCTATCCATGGCAAGAACAAAAGCATAGCATGTATGGATCAACTACAATAAGCTTGGCAAAATTGCATATCATGTTAAGAATCTGCCAGAAATATTTTATAGCAAAAGTAGAGCAAGATTGAGTTATGCTATGGCGCTCCATAATTGCAAACAATTGCAGTAATGGATCAATTGCAACTATAGATACAAAACGTCCTTACTGGACATCTCCAAAATATGCATGGATCTCTCTGTAGCGTCAAGTTTACATGGCAACAACATAACAGCAGCGAGGACTTGGAGAAAACACCCAAGTCCCTGAAATCAGAAATATTACGGGGCCTACTTTGCATACTTGTGCTAGTCACCACAAAGATCACAAAAATACATGGCATACACCCTTGGAAAGATGGCATGGAATACTTCAAAACACATGTAGAGCTCATGCTCATAAGATGCACAGATTAAATGATACAAAAATGACAAATCTCCAAGTTCTGTCAAGAACCAGAGAATAACAGCAACTAGCCCTCTTCCAACAGAGATTTGGGCATCAAGATGACCTCTAATGAACATGGTGCAATTGAACAAAATGAAGAGCATCACGAGGCGAATAATTTGACATATTACACGCACGAATCGGAGCTACATGCAAGGAGTTTTAGCATCACGAACTGAGGCAAATACTGAGAAAATTCCAAGACAGAGAAATTAGGGGGGTGCGGGAAGTCAACGCGCGTACAGTGATCCTCCAGATCCCGATCGGGAGAGCTCGGGCTCGGTCGATGGTGCTCGCCGGCGGGAGGAAGAGGAGGCGGCGAGGTCGGCGGGGCCGAGCCGGCGGCGGCGGGCGGAGGCGCGGCGTCGGGCGTCGGGCGGCG
>NC_057796.1:386061220-386063378 GCF_018294505.1 Triticum aestivum
AGTGACACTCACATATCTCTACTCTTATAAAAAAACAGAGTTGGTGATGATGGTGTTCCTGCCATCCTGCAATATAGGCCATCCGATTTATATCCGACGGACAGGAAGGAAACTATGGCAATTTTGCAAAAAGATACCCACACCCCTCTCCGCATTTGCAAATAAGGCATTCCCTCGTTCATCCTTTTCTCCCACAAGATAAACTTCTCATACAAATGCATCTTGATGTTCCGTGCAACGCATGGGCATCTTGCTAGTAGGGAGAAGGAGTTTGTGTGACACATATCTAGCTATATTAAGGGATAGGTAGATAGCATATGTGTGAGAGACATTATTATACTTTGAGACATTAGTGGCTGTAGGTGGGCGGAATTAAAGGGGTGGGTGTGTTAGACATAGAGAGCATGTGTGTTTCTGTGTGAGAGACTTGTAGGACGGGGTAGAAAGATGAATTTAACCCTGACTGAGGGAGAGAAATACACGAAGTGCACGTGTGTGATTCCGATGCCCAGAGGGAAATGAGATATGTATGCGTGTGAGAGAGATTGCACAATTCATTCACATATCACTATCTAGCGATCGTGGACGTGCATCGCTTGAACATAAGTCAATACCTACTTCGTATCGTGGCGCAAGGTACAATATCGATTCAACGCTATAAAGATTGGACACTCACATATCACATTTTTTTATTTAAATATACCTTTTCAGTTGTGCATGCCAAAGTTACAGTGATGTTTCTTCAAACAACCAATGTAGCTATCATGTATATGCACCATTGTTACTCTTGCATTCAAATTCATTAGTCTTGGATGATTTAAGTTTCTATTTTGAAGTAATATATGTAATATTCATATATGAATTCAACGGGTACGCAATTTATGAAATGGAGGCTATGTAATCATATGAGGTAACACTTTTAAGTAGCTAACTACAATATCCATTTCTTTTTGTGCGCCTCTACACTAACACGTCAATGCATTATGTTTAAAGTAAATAACCAATGGCACTAAATTATCTATTTACACGAGAAATACATAGGATGAGCGTTTGATCCCTTTTTTTGTGAACGCGCCACTACACCCGTACGATTGGCCGCGCCCGTGTGAACGTCCAAGTTATCGGCGCATCATCCCGAGTTATTGTCTTTTTTTCTAGGGTGGACTTCACACCAGTTATTAACTGCTGACGCGTGCCCCGTGTACATAGTCTAGCATGACCTTCCCGCTAGCACGGTCTAAAATTAGTTGAAACTGGATACGAACGACCCCGCGGGCGGCAAAATCTCCCGCCTCCTTCTAAAACTTCCGCCACCTTAGTCTTTAGCATACGAAATCCCCCTTTTGTCCTTGGTGCACGAAGACCAACAGTTACAATACCGCCCTCATCTACATGATAGGTCGGGGCTGCTTTGGTAACTTCTGGTTCCCCCACTACACGGCACCCCCATTTCCTCTCCCCCTCCCACAAAAACGACTAACTCCATAGCACCAGAGCATCTTACATCACGCTGTCTGTACTTCATCGCCCTTTCTCCCCTCCCCTCTCGAAACCCTAGACTGCTCATCCACCGGCATACCATAGCCCATTCACTGCCAGCGGCGTCCACCTCGCCGGATCTGATTCTGCGGCCGCATCTACCCCTCCCACCTCCCCTAGAAACAAGTAGACTGCTCATCCACCACTGTACCACAGCCCATTCAGTGTCGGCCTTGTCCACGGCGCCGGATCTGCTTCGCCGGTACTCTCGTCAACTGCCGCGCATCTGCAGCGGCTCATTCGTACTCCCCACCGGAGACGCTTTGTCCACACCCCCCGTAGCCGCCCCACCGATGCCCCCGTCGACGGCCTCTGATCCTCTTCGCCGACACCTTCCTCAACCCTACCGGAGCCGCTTCACCGACACCTTCCTCAACCCTACCAGAGCCGCTTCGCCGACACCATCGTCAACCCTACCGGAGTAGCTTCGCCTATAAAATTCTCAACCCTACCGGGGCTGCTTTGCCAACTCACAAGTCCACGGCCTCAGATCCGCTTCCTCGCACCCTCATCCAACCTACCGGAGCAGCTTCTGACGCCCCGTCCACGGCCGCAGATCCGCATCATCGACACCACCCTTAACCCAACCACCGGAGCAGCTTCTGACGCCCCGTCCACG
>NC_057796.1:386063388-386067934 GCF_018294505.1 Triticum aestivum
GCACCAGAGCATCTTACATCACGCCGTCTGTACTTCATTGCCCTTTCTCCCCTCCCCTGTCGAAACCCTAGACTGCTCATCCACCGGCATACCATAGCCCATTCACTGCCAGCGGCATCCACCTCGCCGGATCTGCTTCTACGGCCGCATCTACCCCTCCCACCTCCCCTAGAAACAAGTAGACTGCTCATCCACCACTGTACCACAGCCCATTCAGTGCCGGCCTTGTCCACGGCGCCGGATCTGCTTCGCCGGTACTCTCGTCAACCGCCACGCATCTGCAGCGGCTCATTCGTACTCCCCACCGGAGACGCTTCGTCCACACCCCCGAAGCCGCCCCACCGACGCCCCCGTCGACGGCCTCTGATCCTCTTCGCCGACACCTTCCTCAACCCTACCGGAGCCGCTTCGCCGACACCTTCCTCAACCCTACCGGAGCCGCTTCGCCGACACCATCGTCAACCCTACCGGAGTAGCTTCACCTATACCATTCTCAACCCTACCGAGGCCGCTTTGCCAACTCACAAGTCCACGGCCTTAGATCCGCTTCCTCGCACCCTCATTCAACCTACCGGAGCAGCTTCTGACGCCCCGTCGACGGCCGCGGATCCGCATCGTCGACACCACCCTTAACCCAACCACTGGAGCAGCTTCTGACGCCCCGTCCACGGCCGCAGATCCGCATCGTCGACACCATCCTTAACCCAACCACCGGAGCAGCTTCTGACGCCCCGTCCACGACCGCAGATCCGCGTCATCGACACCATCCTTAACCCAACCACCGGAGCAGCTTCACCTACGCCCTCGTCCACGGCCACAGATCCGCTTCGCCCACACCGTAGTCCACCCTACCGGAGCCCCTCCACAAACACCCTACTCGACGGTTCTAGATCTCCTTACCGGACCCCGACAGCCAGCGCAACGTCATCACCCTCGATGTTTCTAACCTGATTCCCACCGTCTGGAGAGATGCCAAGCACCCGCCACGGCCTAGGTACTTGTCACCTTTAAACCCGTCCAGCATCACCTGCCCGATGTACTTCAAATATACTAACCGGTCGCTGTTACCTGTTATGTAGCTGGCAAAAACTACAAGGACGATGTTTCTTCTGGATCTAGCAGCTTGGCCAACCAAGATCCTGGACTAAGGCATTGCTATGATCTTGTAAGCGCGTCTCTCTCTCTTGTATTGTTCTGTGCCTGCCAGCGTGCTTTGCTAGGATTTTCGACCAGTAATCCCTTTGTGCAGACAATGATTTCTACTACTGGCTACTAAATTAGATATGTAGATGTCATACATGATACTACCTCGTACCTCCGTTCCTAAATATAAGTCTTTCTAGAGATTCCACTATAGGCTACATACGGAGCAAAATGAGTGAGTCTACACTCGAAAATGCATCTATATACATCTGTATGTGGTCCATACTGGAATCTCTACAAAGACATATATTTAGGAACAGGGCCAGTACATTACACAAAATCGTAGGTGGCATGTAGGAATTCCAGTACACTACATTAGGCTCCCTTAGAGTGCCTGCTAGTCCAGCATACAGAGTCATGGCTAGTTTATGGTACGCACACAATCGTTAATTGGTGGTTTAAATATGCGCAAGGGATATGCAATGTAGTATCATGTAGAGATGTAGCCGTGTCAACTTCCAGATAGGGTTACACAATGAAAAAGTACAAGATGTATGTGGCAATTTCATGGAACATTGCAAAAAAAGGAGAGGCAGTGGTGAGCCTATACAGTGTGCTATGGTACGTCACTCCTCCATTGCAATCATCGTGACATGTTATTTGTATGCCAGTTCTATTAGCCAAGTTTCTTAGGGACAGTTATTACGAGTTATCCTAAGAAAATAAGCACCTGTGAATATAAGCTCCATGTAATAAGCCAACCAGTTCTTTTCATTGCGTTTTCAGCTTATCTTTGGTATGATCAGTGGAAAGTCTAGATTGCATTATATTTTTTTCATTTTGCTGCCCATATGGAAATTAATTTGACTTGCAAACATCATAAATTGAACCCAGTGCAGTAATTAATATGATAGGAAAACAGACCATCACTATTTGCTCAAAATGCAAATACAAAGATACCATCTACTTGGCACAATCTACTTTGGTCAATGTTTTCCATAGAGACCCCATTGCCTAATTTAAACGAAGAACGCATGACCCACATTTAAATGAAGAACAATTATTTATTGAAATTCGATGGTCCAAGTGGCTGGTTATTATCGTATAGCAGCACCACCTGAAAACATCATATAGCAGCAGCAGCAGCTCATAGCAACTCATCATACAACAGCAGTCTGCAATTCATCATATACCAGTAGCAGCTCATAGCAATTCATCATATAGCAGCAGCAGGAGCAGCTCATAGCAATTCATCATATAGCAGCAGTAGGAGCAGCTCATAGCAATTCATCATATAGCAGCAGCAGGAGCAGCTTGTAGCAACTCATCATATAGCAGCAGCAGCTCATAGCAATTCATCATATAGCAGCAGCAGCAGCTCATAGCAACTCATCATACAGCAGCAGCAGCTCATAGCAATTCATCATATAGCAGCAGCAGGAGCAGCTCATAGCAATGCATCATATAGCAGTAGCAGAAGTAGTTCATAGCAATTCATCGTATAGTGGATCAAAATGAAAATTTGGCAAAAAATCAGAGGAGATCCTCACCTTGTTGGATGAGCTCATCCTTCAGCAGCACCTCAAGGCCATGGCTTGGGAGGAGGGGAGGGGGAATAAGGTGCCTTCTGCCGCAGTGTGGCATCAACCGTAGTTGTGCAGCGCCCGCCGGAGTAGTGCGTTGGACGAACCACAGTGGAGCACCTGCTGGAGACCATGAGAATGAGGGGCGGCGCTAGAGGGAGGAGCAGCCAGGGAGATTTGCCCCTACCCGCCGGCCATGTAGCCTAGCTGGACATAGCATCGTCGAGGACCAGGCTAGATGGGACCAGTGGCGACGGCTCGCTGGAGGAACCCTAGTGTTGTAGGCAGGGGATCGAGGTAGAGGGAAAGGGGAGAGGAGATGCAAGCGGGCATGGCAATGAATGCTTGCATGTTTGTTTTTACTTGAGGGTCAGGTGTGACACGGGCGGCAGCAGTTGCATTTTGAGTGTAATATAGGCAGACAACAGAGTCATTTCACTATTCCCCTTCCCTTCAATTTTTAGTGAGGTTCTACCCGAAACACCCCCCTCCAAAGCGAAATTAGTTAAGCCCAAGCCCATAACTCAAAAATGACTCCTTTACATCTTTTATGGATTATTTTGACAATATGCCCTGAAAAGGCGGAATCGAACTGGCCCTTAACCTGCAATTCAATTGTGCGTGCAATGATGAATCACTCCTGCCTGCTATTTGTACATTTAGGCATCATCATACATGGCATAACCTAATACATGTGCATTACATTGTAGAATCTGGAATATGCAATGTTTATGTTAGTTCATACGTTGCACATGATGTTTAAATGCCCCTTAAATCTGGTCAGTCAAGTGATGGTCTTTAAGCCTCCTTCTTTGCTTCTTTTCTTGATATGTAAGATTTGCTCACACATCTGTTCAATTGCTTGTTTGCATCAGCCAGCCATACTAGGACTGTTTGCTTTGATTACTTGTTGTTCTTGACCTAACACTCCAACAGAGCTTGTCAACGATTTAAACACTAAGGGCTGCTGTAGTGGGGCCTTGTCTAACTCATAGGTGACATAAAGGTTTGGCTGTACACTACAGTAGGCTCTCCAAGAGTACCTGGAGATCCAGTTCGAAGGTATGCCTAGTTTTTACATAGTGCAGACATAGTAAATGCTCATTTCATTGTGTGCAAGTGCAAGAGATGCGGCATGTTTCATTATGTGGTGTTGTTTTGTTATAATCACATCCTTTTGTGTTCACAGACTGGAAAGTATGCATATTTATCTTCCAAGGAGACGAGTAACTAGTTTGTGTCACATTGCAGAGGGGGTGCAATGAAGATAAGATTGAGGATTTCCAAGTACAAGATTGTAACACCCCGGATGTAACTTTCCATATTTGTAACTCCAACTTTTGCCATTTTCGGCTATGTGTTATGATATTCCCTCCGTGGTCGGGTTTTGCCTCTCGTTTTGCATTTTGTTCATGTCATGCATCTCATATCATGTCATCATGTGCATCTCATTTGCATACGTGTTCGTCTCATGCATCCGAGCATTTTCCCCATTGTCCGTTTTGCAATCCGGCACTCCCACATGCACCGGCGCACCCCTCTTGTTTCTTTTCGTGAGTGGGTGTTAAACGTTCTCGGAATGGACTGAAGTTTTCCAAGTGGCCTTGGTACACCACCGGTAGACCACATGTTAAGTTTCGTTCCATTTGGAGGTCGTTTGATGCTCCAACGGTTAACCGGGTAACCGCAAAGGCCTTTTGTGTGTTGCATCCAAACACCCCAATAACCCATCTAAGCCCCTTCCATGCTCTCGGTCATTCGATCATGATCGTGTGGGCGAAAACTGCACTCCATTTGGAGTCTCCTAGCTCCCTCTACCT
>NC_057796.1:386068274-386075572 GCF_018294505.1 Triticum aestivum
CGCCGCCCAGGCCGCCGCCTCCGCCGACTGCCGCCGCTCCGCGCTCCATCGCCGCGCGCCCGCACCTGAGCCGGCGAGCTCCCGCGCCACTCCGGCGACGCCGTCCCCACCGCCCGAAGCCCTCGCCGGATCCGGCGCCTCCTCCCTCTCCGGTGCCTCCCCGAGCTCTCTCCGGCCATTTCTCCGGCGAGCCGCCGCTGCCTCGGTTCACGTGCCACGGAACCCTAGATCGAGGTTGACCCCGAAATTTCCTCCAAGTCTTTTTCTGTGCCATGCTCGTTTCTGTCCATCTTGATGCCCAAATCTCTGGTGCAAGAGTGCTATATGATGTTTACTGCTGTTACTTATCAGAACTTGATGTTTTGTTATTTTTGTTGCATTTGATGTGTGCATCTTATGGGCATGAGCTCTACAGTTGTTTTGATCTATGACATGCCATCTTTACATAGGTGTATGACATGTATTTTTATGATCTATGTGGTGACTAGCACAAGCATGCAAACTAGCCTTCGTGATGTTTCTGTTTTTAGGGACTTAGGTTTTTGCTAAGTCTTTGACCTGCTGTTATTTTGTTGCCATGTATCCATGTGGCTACAGTGAGATCCATGCTTCTTTTGGGTATGTTCAGTAAGGATGTTTTGTATATATAGTTGTGCTCTATCCATCCATGCCCCTTTTTGCAATTATGGAGTGCCCTAGTATGTCTTAATCTTGCTCTACTTTTGCTACAAAATGTTCCTGGCAGAATGTTAACGTGATATTCAATTTTGCCAAGGTTGTTGTAGTTGATCCATACATGCTATGAACTTGGTATTGCCATGGTTAGCTTCATGAACATGCCATCTTGTTGTAGGTATGCTTGCTTTGTCATGCATTTCCTTGTGATGAGTGCATCGAGCTCACCAAGATGCCTTCATAATTCTGTTAATGCTATGCTCTGTTTTCTACTAAGTCTGAAACCTGTTAACGAAACTTGCTATGTTTACATGGGTGCCATCATATCTTCTGATCCTTTTTGGCTAGAAGATGACCCTTCTTGCGACAATACCTACAATGCTATTATGCCTCTAAGTCGTGCCTCGACACGTTGGAGATATAACCGCATCGTGGGCGTTACAAGTTGGTAATCAGAGCCATCCCCGACTTAGGAGCCCCCTGCTTGATCGAATCGCTGGCGTTGTTGAGTCTAGAACAAAAAAGTTTTGAGTCTTAGGATTATATATATCGGAGAGTAGGATTCTTTTTACTACTCAGTCCCTTCGTCGCTCTGGTGAGGCCTCCTGACGTAGAAGTTTTGACTCTTCTCTCCTCAAATTTCACTAATTTTTTTTAGGATCACGCGGGTATCTTGGAATCGTTCCGATGGTTTTGTGATGAGAACATTGTTCTTGGTGCCTCCTGACATTTAGGGGTTGTGGCAGTGTCCCGGGGAGTTGAGCTCCGTGGTGTTGTCGTCACAATTTTATCATTGCAGTTCTGGAATACCTGAGTTTCTCCGACATCGAAAATCTCTTTTATGCAGTTGTTGGTGAGATCACCTCGACGCCACCCAGTACTGGGGCGGGAGTTCGGGAGTATTGCCATAACTCGTATAACGGATGCTTTTCGAAGGTTGAGGTACACGATTTCCGAAGGTTTCTTGGTTATGTGTTGACGGATGGATACAGCTGGATCTAGGGATTGCTAGTTTGGGTGATATATTTTGTGTCCCCTGTATCCCCAACACCAGATTGCATAACCAGAAAGTTTCGGGAGTTTATAGGTGGGAATCAAGTAGCTCTTAGCATTTCTTCCCGCAGATATTTGGTTTATGATTGGGTAATCCTTACCATTTATTTGTTCCAGTTGCACCCTGTTATTTTATTCATCAACCCTTTATCAAGTGGCTTCTCACCTTAATGGAAGTGTGATGATTTACTATGGAATTCATTCGTTCATCCTTGTTTGAATGTTTATTGTGAAGACTATACGTTGCAATTTCTATCCGTTGACTCAATTTGCCTATCCGTCTATCAAGATGCTAACGGATGTCACCCTCTTCAGGGTGGCTCCGCCAACGCGTCAGAATCCGGAACGCAATGAGGGGAGTCAGGCGAACCCTCCGCCACCACCTCCGCCTCCGGAGGCATGGCAAGCTATCATGGCAGCCACCAACGCCAATGCTCGGATGATTTTGCAACTCTTGCAAGAGCGCACCCAAGGGCAAGGCAACCAAGGAAATCAAGGCCAAGGCAACAATCAGCCTCACTTCGCTACCCTCAACCAGTTCCTCGCAAATCAGCCGAAGTCCTTCAGCTACTGTGCCGAGGCCACAGACGCCGATGATTGGCTCGTGGACATCAACAAGCATTTTGAATGTAGCAATGTCAGGCCTAAGGACTTTGTCAAGTTCGCTTCTTTTCAACTCAAGGATCAATCTGCCGAGTGGTATCAACAATACAAAGATTCCAGAGGAGGTTGTGTGATTACCTGGGATGATTTCCGCCGAGACTTCAAAGCTCACCACATTCCACAAAGTGTTGTTGAGAGCAAGCGTGAGGAGTTCCGCAGTCTCAAGCAAGGCAGCATGTCCGTGTATCAATACAATACCCAGTTTCAGAAACTCGCTCGCTTCGCTAAGCAAGACGTTCCTGATGAAAAGAGCATGATCTATCAATTCAGAGGTGGCCTCAGAGAAGATCTGCAATTACCTCTCGTGCTTTTTGAGCCGACCAAGTATGATGATTTCTACAATATGGCACTGAAGCAAGAGGCTGCTCGGCTCAAGTGTGAGGCTTCTAAGAAGAGAGTCAGGGACGCAGTTCAGTCTTCCTCTTCCTCACTAGTGGCTGCTAAGCAATAGAAGTTCTGGTTGCCTCCTCCTCCTCCGTTTCGTCAGCCTTTCCAGCAGAAGAACAAAGGTGGCCATGGATCTTCCCGCCCACCCAACCCTGGCTATCAGAACAAGTCTCAGAATCAAGCTCCAAAGTCGAATGCTCCTTATCATCGTCCACTCTCAGAGGTGACTTGCAACAAGTGTCGGCAGAAAGGTCACTATGCTAACAAGTGCTTCAACCAAAGGCGCCTTCCGCCTCCTCCTCCTGTGAGATCTTCCAGCAATGCAGTGGTCAAGCATAATCCCAAGATTGCAAAGGTCAACATGATGAACGTAGCTCAGGCAGAGGACTCTTCAGAAGTGATAATGGGTAATCTTCCTGTTAACGATTTTCCTGCAAAAGTTCTTTTTGACACTGGCGCATCGCTTAGTTTCATCTCAAGACCATTTGCATCTAAGCATGAGTTGCAGTTCCAAGAATTGCCTAGAACGTTAGCAGTTGTCTCTCTGGGCAAATGCATGAACGCAAGCTACATGGTTTCGGATGTTTCCATCAAGATGGGGGACTATAAATTTCTGTCTAAGCCAATTGTCCTTGGTGACTCGGATATTGATCTAATTCTCGGGATGGACTGGCTTTCTAAGCACAAGGCTCAACTTGATTGTGCTGCCAGGGAAATTAAATTGACACACTCTTTTGAGGATGTTATCATTTATGCCGCTCGTGATGAAACCATTCAATTATTTTCTCTCAATGAGAAGGGCGAGCTAGACGCAATTTCTCAAATTCCAGTCGTTTGTGAGTACCAAGATGTCTTTCCAGAAGAGCTTCCGGGTATGCCTCCTCAGCGGCCAGTCGAGTTCGTTATCGATCTTGAGCCCGGCATGGAACCCGTTTGCAAGCGTCCTTACAAGCTTGGACCCAAGGAGCTGAAGGAATTGAAGAAACAACTCGATGAACAAGAGCGTTTGGGTCTGATCAGACCGAGTTCATCTCCATGGGGTTGTGGTGTTCTTTTTGTCCAGAAGAAGGATGGCACGGACCGACTTTGTGTCGACTACCGTCCATTGAACAAGAAGACTATAAAGAACAAGTATCCACTTCCCAACATCAATGAGCTATTCGAGCAACTTAAAGGTGCTAAAGTCTTCTCCAAGCTTGACCTTCGAATGGGTTATCATCAGATTCGCATTCGTGAAGAAGATATTCCCAAGACAGCATTCAGAACAAGCTTTGGTTCTTCTGAATATACTGTCATGTCTTTCGGCCTTGTCAATGCTCCTCCAACATTCTCTCGAATGATGAACTTCATCTTCAACCCCTATACCAATGAATTCGTGCTGGTGTATCTCGATGATATTTTGGTCTTCTCCAAGAATAAGAAGGATCATGCCAAACATTTGCGATTGGTGCTCGACAAGCTCAGAGAGTATCAATTCTATGCGAAGTTTTCCAAATGTGAGTTTTGGCTTGATGAAGTTCTTTACCTTGGTCATATCATCTCTGCCAAGGGCATCGCTGTTAATCCTGAGAAGGTGTCTGCAATTGTGAATTGGGAACCTCCTCAGAATGTCAAGCAGCTCCGCAGTTTCCTTGGTCTTGCAAGCTATTGCCGAAGATTCGTTGAGAATTTCTCTAAGATTGCAAAGCCTCTTTCCAACCTCCTCCAGAAGCATGTGAAGTATGTCTGGACTCCTGAGTGTGATGTTGCTTTCAACACTCTCAAAGAGAAACTCGTCACAGCTCCTGTCTTGACTCCTCCTGACGAATCCAAGCCATTCGAAGTTTTTTGTGATGCTTCTCTTCAAGGTCTCGGTGCTGTGTTAATGCAAGAGAAGAAAGTTGTGGCCTATACCTCTCGTCAGTTGAAGCCCAACGAAAAGAACTACCCCACTCATGATCTTGAGTTGGCGGCAGTTGTCCATGCATTAATAACATGGAGACATCTCTTGTTGGGAAGAAAAGTGGATATATTCACCGATCACAAGAGTCTCAAGTACATCTTCACTCAGCCCAACCTCAACCTCAGGCAAACTCGATGGGTCAAAATGATTCAAGAGTACAATCCGAGTATTGAATATACTCCAGGCAAGGCCAACGTCATTGCAGATGCTTTGAGCGGGAAGGCTTATTGCAACAGTTTAATTCTCAAGCCCTTCCAACCGGACCTTTGCGAAGCTTTCCGCAAACTGAATCTCCAAGTTGTTCCTAAAGGCTTTCTTGCCAACCTCCTAGTCTCTCCTACTTTGGAAGATCAAATTCGTGAGGCACAACTCCTGGATACCATGGTGAAGAAGGTGAAACGTGGTATCGACAAGGGTATTTTCAAATACAAGTGCTATCGCATTGATGACCGAGACACTTTATTCTTCGAGGACCGGATTGTGGTTCCTAAAGGTGATCTAAGGAAAGTCATTATGAACGAGGGGCACAATTCTCTTCTTTCCATTCATCCTGGAAGTACGAAGATGTACCATGACCTCAAGCAGTTGTATTGGTGGACTCGAATGAAGCGAGAAATCGCTCAATTCGTGAACGAATGTGATGTCTGTCGAAGGGTGAAAGCAGAACACCAACGACCAGCTGGTCTCCTCCAACCTCTTGCTATTCTAGAATGGAAGTTTGATCATATCGAAATGGACTTCGTGACTGGATTTCCTAAGTCCAAGCGCGGAAATGATGCTATCTTCGTTGTCATCGACAAGCTTACTAAAGTGGCTCATTTCCTTCCAATCAAAGAATCTATCACAGCAGCTCAGTTGGCAGAGCTATACACCTCCAGTATTGTCTCCTTGCACGGCATTCCACAATTGATATCTTCAGATCGTGGAAGCATCTTCACTTCTAAGTTCTGGGACTCCTTCCAGAAGGCCATGGGCACCAACATTCGTTTCAGCACAGCTTTCCGTCCTCAAACTAGTGGCCAAGTCGAGCGAGTCAATCAAATCCTTGAAGATATGCTCAGGGCTTGTGTCATTTCCTTTGGCATGAAGTGGGAAGATTGCCTCCCATATGCCGAGTTCTCCTACAACAACAGCTTCCAAGCGAGTTCGGGCAAGGCCCCATTCGAGATTCTATATGGCAGAAAGTGCCGTACTCCTCTCAATTGGTCACAGACTGGTGAACGCCAACTTCTTGGCAATGACTTAATCACAGAGGCTGAAGAAATGTGTAAAGTCATCCGTGAGAATCTCAAAGCCGCGCAATCACGCCAGAAGAGTTACGATGATAGCAAGCACCGTGACTTGGCTTTCGAGATCGGAGACCATGTCTACCTCCACGTCTCTCCAATGAAAGGCACTCGTTGCTTCGGTATCAAAGGGAAGCATGCCCCTAGATATGTGGGTCCTTTCAAGATCATTGGCAAAAGAGGGGACCTCGCCTATCAACTTGAGCTTCCCTCCAACTTCGCGAACGTGCACGATGTGTTCCACGTGTCACAGCTTCACAAGTGCTTCAAGACTCCTGAGTGCACCATAAACTTCGAAGAGATTGACCTCCAAGAAGATCTGTCTTATCATGAGCACCCCGTTGCTATTCTTGAAGAAACTGAGCGCAAGACTCGCAACAAGTCAATCAAATTCCTGAAAGTGAAGTGGTCGTACCATTCCGACCGAAAAGCCACCTAGGAACGCGAGGACCACCTCCGTTCCGAATATCCGGAGTTCGTTTAGTCCTAGATCTCGGGACGAGATCCTCTCGTAATGGTGGAGTGTTGTAACACCCCGGATGTAACTTTCCATATTTGTAACTCCAACTTTTGCCATTTTCGGCTATGTGTTATGATATTCCCTCTGTGGTCGGGTTTTGCCTCTCGTTTTGCATTTTGTTCATGTCATGCATCTCATATCATGTCATCATGTGCATCTCATTTGCATACGTGTTCGTCTCATGCATCCGAGCATTTTCCCCGTTGTCCGTTTTGCAATCTGGCACTCCCACATGCACCGGGGCACCCCTCTTGTTTCTTTTCATGAGCGGGTGTTAAACGTTCTCGGAATGGACCGAAGTTTGCCAAGTGGCCTCGGTACACCACCGGTAGACCACCTGTCATGTTTCGTTCCATTTGGAGGTCGTTTGATGCTCCAACGGTTAACCGGGTAACCGCAAAGGCCTTTTGTGTGTTGCAGCCAAACACCCCTCCAAACAGCCCAATAACCCATCTAAGCCCCCTCCATGCTCTCGGTCATTCGATCACGATCGTGTGGGCGAAAACCGTACTCCATTTGGAGTCTCCAAGCTCCCTCTACCTATAAATAGGTGATCCCCCCCGGAATTTTCGCGCAGATCAACCCTAACCCCTTCCCCTCTCCGCAGCTAGACGTGTCCGTCCCGCGCCGGACAGACCCGCGCCGCCGCCCGCAGCCAATCAGGCTGCGCCACCTGTCACCGCCGCAACCCACCACCGCGCGGCCCGCCGAGCCCATCGCCGGCCCTGCGGGCCCGTACGCCGCCGCCCGCGCCCGCGTCTCCACCCCGCGC
>NC_057796.1:386076015-386204969 GCF_018294505.1 Triticum aestivum
GCGCGCCCGCACCCGAGCCGGCGAGCTCCCGCGCCACTCCGGCGACGCCGTCCCCGCCGCCCGAAGCCCTCGCCGGATCCGGCGCCTCCTCCCTCTCCGGTGCCTCCCCGAGCTCTCTCCGGCGAGCCGCCGCTGCCTCGGTTCGCGTGCCACGGAACCCTAGATCGAGGTTGACCCCGAAATTTCCTCCAAGTCTTTTTCTGTCACTTTAGGTTGCCCTGTTCATCGCATCATATATCATTACATACTGCTCCGTTTCATGCGTGTGATATATCGAAATGTTCATCACGAGATACTCTTCATTTTGTTCCATTGTGCCATGCTCGTTTCTGTCCATCTTGATGCCCAAATCTCTGGTGCAAGAGTGCTATATGATGTTTACTGCTGTTACTTATCAGAACTTGATGTTTTGTTATTTTTGTTGCATTAGATGTGTGCTTCTTATGGGCATGAGCTCTACAGTTGTTTTGATCTATGCCATTCCATCTTTACATAGGTGTATGACATGTATTTTTGTGATCTATGTGGTGACTAGCACAAGCATGCAAACTAGGCTTCGTGATGTTTCTGTTTTTAGGGACTTAGGTTTTTGCTGTCTTTTACCTGCTGTTATTTTGTTGCCATGTATCCATGTGGCTACAGTGAGATCCATGCTTCTTTTGGGTATGTTCGGTAAGGATGTTTTGTATATATAGTTGTGCTCTATCCATCCATGCCCCTATTTTGCAATTATGGAGTGCCCTAGTATGTCTTAATCTTGCTCTACTTTTGCTACAAAATGTTCCTGGGAGAATGTTAACGTGATATTCAATTTTGCCAAGGTTGTTGTAGTTGATCCATACATGCTATGAACTTGCTCTTGCCATGGTTAGCTTCATGAACATGCCATCTTTCTATAGGTATGCTTGCTTTGTCATGCATTGCCTTGTGATGAGTGCATCGAGCTCACCAAGATGCCTTCATAATTCTGTTAATGCTATGCTCTGTTTTCTGCTAAGTCTGAAACCTGTTAACGAAACTTGCTATGTTTACATGGGTGCCATCATATCTTCTGATCCTTTTTGGCTCATGGTCAGTAAGGGACTTTTGTTCTATGCATTTATTAGATTCATGCCATGTCTTGTTTTGCTATGATAAGTTCCTGTAGCATGTGTTTTGCTTGCTCTGAACATGGCTACCTGATGCTGTTTCAGCCATGTTCAGTATTTTCACCAAGTCTGTGAAGCTGATATATTTTGCACTTTTGCCATGCTTGTTTGAACCTGTTATATTGTGATCTAGCCGTAGCTTAGTGTTCATCTTTTGTCAAGAATCTCCTGTAGATCACTGCCATATGCTTTTCTGCTATGTTGGGGTGCTGTAGCATAGTTACTTGATGTATTCTAAGTGCTATCATGCTGTTAATCGCAGAATCGTGTCATTCTTGTTTTGCTCGCCATTTGAAAACCGTGCATCCGTTTCCGGTGATCTTTATATCGATTTTGACCGAAATCATCTCATCTTTACAGTGGCATACTTGGTTTGCCAAGTTGATGCCTTGTTCATCCTTTTTCTTCCGGAGCACGCATATGCATCGCATAGCACATCTCGCATATCATGCATGTATTGCACCATATTGCTTGTGCATTTCCCGTGATTGATTGTGGTTCCATTGCTTGTGTTCTTGCTGTGGGTAGAGCCAGGAGACGAGTTCGTGAACGAGGAACGTGTTGAGTACGCTTACGAGGATCAAGCTTTCGACAACTCTGAGAACCTTGCAGGCAAGATGACCATACCCTCGAAATCACTTCTATCTTTGCTTTGCTAGTTGTTCGTTCTATTGCTATGCTGCGCTACCTACCACTTGCTATATCATGCCTCCCATATTGCCATGTCAAGCCTCTAACCATCCTTTCCTAGCAAACCATTGTTTGGCTAAGTTACCGCTTTTGCTCAGCCCTTTTTATAGCGTTGCTAGTTGCAGGAGAAGTTGAAGTTGGTTCCATGTTGGAACATGGTTTTTTGGCATATCACAATATCTCTTATTTAATTAATGCATCTATATATTTGGTAAAGGGTGGAAGGCTCGGCCTTATGCCTGGTGTTTTGTTCCACTCTTGCCGCCCTAGTTTCCGTCATACCGGTATTATGTTCCTTGAGTTTGCGTTCCTTACGCGGTTGGGTGATTTATGGGACCCCCTTGACAGTTCGCCTTGAATAAAACTCCTCCAGCAAGGCCCAACCTTGTTTTTACCATTTGCCACCTAAGCGTTCTTCCCTCGGGTTTTCGCGAGCCCGAGGGTCATCTTTATTTTAAACCCCCGGCCAGTGCTCCTCTGAGTGTTGGTCCAACCCGTCAGTCGCCGGTGGCCACCAGGGGCAACTCTGGGCTCGGAAGCTTGGACAATCCGGTGTGCCCTGAGAACGAGATATGTGCAGCTCCTATCGGGATTTGTCGGCACATTGGGCGGCTTTGCTGGTCTTGTTTTACCATTGTCGAAATGTCTTGTAAACCGGGATTCCGAGACTGATCGGGTCTTCCCGGGAGAAAGTTTATCCTTCGTTGACCGTGAGTGCTTATAATGGGCTAAGTTGGGACACCCCTGCAGGGTATTATCTTTCGAAAGCCGTGCCCGCGGTTATGAGGCAGATGTGAATTTGTTAATGTTCGGTTGTAGAGAACTTGACACCTGACTTAATTAAAATACATCCACCGTGTGTGTAGCCGTGATGGTCTCTTTTCGGCGGAGTCCGGGAAGTGAACACGGTTCGGGTTATGAATGAACGTAAGTAGTTTCAGGATCACTTCTTGATCATTTTCTAGCTTCGCGACCATTGCGTTGCTTCTCTTCTCGCCCTCTTTTGCGTATGTTAGCCACCATATATGCTTAGTGCTTGCTGCAGCTCCACCTCATTACCCCATCCTTTCCTACAAGTTTAAATAGTCTTGATCTCGCGGGTGTGAGATTGTTGAGTCCTCGTGACTCACAGGTTCTACCAAAACAGTTGCAGGTGCCGACGATACCAGTGCAGATGACGCAACCGAGCTCAAGTCGGAGTTCGACGAGGAACGTGGTCGTTACTATGTTTCGTTTCCTGATGATCAGTAGTGGAGCCCAGTTGGGACGATCGGGGATCTAGCATTTGGGGTTATCTTGTTTTCATTTGGATTTGATCGTAGTCGGTCTATGTGTGGATTTTGGATGATGTAATAATTAAATTATGTATTGTGTGAAGTGGCGATTGTAAGCCAACTCTCGTTATCCCATTCTTGTTCATTACATGGGATTGTGTGAAGATGACCCTTCTTGCGACAATACCTACAATGATGTTATGCCTCTAAGTCGTGCCTTGACACGTGGGAGATATAGCCGCATCATGGGCGTTACAAAGATGTTAGGAAGGAGCCTTGCAAGAGAAGTAGGAGCTGCGCCGAGCCTCTTCAACCTGCTAAGGTAAGTCACTTTATGCAACTCAACAGTTCAATTCCTTATTTGTTTCAGGCATAGTTAATTTTCTCTTTTCAATTGCTTTATTTGTCCTCAGTTAGTGAGATGCCCAAATAATCATGCCTGATGTTCGGTACTTGTATCACTATTAGTTGACATAATTAAAGGCCTTACCATTTAATTACTCTGCCGAAGTGTGCCTAAAGCTTTGAAGTCTATTAACCAACTATTATTGCATGAGGCTCACAATCTAGTTTATACTACGCTAATGATTGCATAGTTTTGCCTGCTGTAGTATGTTTGTATGAAACCCTCTGCTGTTCATTATGCTCCCTAAGACTTCAATTGAGGCACAGAATGGCCAACTGCTTGCTTACTTATAAGCAGCGTCCTGTCTAAATTTGTAACTTGTCTGTGCTTTCGATTGGGCCCCAACATCATGCTCCTCTGGTGAGCTAAGAGGGATTTCTGTATGCAGGCTGCACAAACTATCTTTTTTATAATTTTTAAAATATCACCTGCTTATGCTTCATGACGTGTAACATTTTTTTTGAAAGTGACGTGTAACATTATTGTTAGTCCTGTTTTGCCATGTAGTACAAAATAGTGTCTTGTTCGTTTCACTGTTGTAACTATATTTTTGCCCTAGTCATCTGTACTTACAAAAACGTTTCAGGATGAAGTGACATCAACACAAAGATCTGCGAGCAGTGCGGCATGGCCGTTACCGAATGATTATGGATTGGAATTGGAATGTGCTGATGTTCTCGAGCATCAACTAGAGGTGGCAAGACAACGTGTACATATTGTCAACGTATAATCAACAAGTTGAGACTGGACATGCAGGTATTAGATGCAGGAGTCAAAAAAATGAAACAAGACACTGAGGTAACCATGAAGGAATTGGAGATTTTGTAGACTGAAATTTGTGCTATCTGAATCCGGCCAATCCTATTTTCTGAAGAGATTATAGTTCAAATGGAGTTAAGTTGATGCGCGTCCATGATGTATGAGCTGTATTTGCCCAGTGTATGTAATTTGCTGTTTGTGTATGCTTTATTATCACCTGTGCCAAACCATAATGCCCAGTGGGTATAATCGGCTGTAATTTATTTATTGTATAGTGTAGGATTATTCTACCTTTCTATGCCTTGATCTCTTTGTTGTATAGTATTGAGTAGGATAATTCTTTGAATATGCTATATCGTTCAAATGGGGGCCAACTCGCCCGACCATGGCCCTTCACGGGCTGTCGGATCCATGGGCCTTCTACGTCTCGTAGGATCCATGGGCCTTCTACGTCTCATAGGATCCATGGGCCTTGTACGTCTCGTAGGATCCATGGGCCTTGTACGTCTCGTAGGATCCATGGGCCTTGTACGTCTCGTAGGATCCATGGGCCTTCTATGTCTCATAGGATCCATGGGCCTTCTACGTCTCATCGGATCCATGGGCCGCCGACTCATTTATGGGTCTTGTACGGGCCTTTAATGGGCCGTAGATGGGCCTTTAATGGAAATCGTACGTTTTATGGGCTGACCATAACGGGCCGTTAATAGGCCGTATTTGGTGATGCTATGAAAATGGCCCAATAGACTACTGTCCACAAATGGGCCGACTGTAACGACGGGCTGAATTTGGCCCACAAGCAGAAAATGACAGTAACGGGCCGTAAGTAACCGAATGCTGCAAATGAGCCCAAGAATAAATGGGCCCTCAGAAGGCCGAAAGTTAACTAGGGCTGGAAACGGCCCAACAGAATAACGGGCCGTTAATGGGTATAAAGTGATACACTGTTCATTACGGGCCAGTTTCACCACGGGCCGTTAATGGGTGTAAAGTAATACACTGTTCATTACGGGCCAATTTCAGCACGGGCCGCTGATGGGCCAAGAGTTACAAAGGGCCTCATATGGGCCGAAAGACGTCATGGGCTATACATGGGCCAGAAGTGAAAACGGGTTGGAATCATATTGGATGGCCCAGATGACGCTACTGGGCCTAATTCGGATAGGGCATAACGGGCCTTGGGTTAGCGGGCTGTAAATGGGCTATATGCGAACAGGCCGTTAACAGGCTTTCCATGGGCCGGCCCGCCAGCTTTTGACCAAGTCAAACGGGCCGGCCTTTTCACAAGAATGGGCCACTGTTGGGCTGTGCCACGTGTCGACGTATCATAGGCGCCTTCTGTCCAGTGAGTGGATGACATCTGTCCCAACGATGAGCCGACACGTGTTTCCTCTAGCCAATGATGATTTTACACGTGGAAAATCCCCATTGGTCGGGGCTGTTAACGGGTTATCGGATCCAAAACCTGACCCGATAGCTTAACGTCGTTCCGTTACGGTGGATGCCATGTGTCGGTCACCCTTGACGAAAGCACTTCTGTGACGCGTGATTTATCGTCATGGAAGTGGACACTTCCGTGATGATAATTTTGGTAATGTCATGGAACACTTCTACGACAGCACAGGTATGACTATCTTGATTCTGTCATAAATTTGTCATGGATGTACATGCATGACAAAAAACGTGACCTACTATGACAAACACGTATCATCACGGAAGTGTATTTTTTTGTAGTGACACCACAGCCGAACCAGTGAACCCTCGTACTCCTCTCCGCGCGGGCTTCCACTGCCGCCTCTTCCCCGGCTCTGCGTCATCCCCTTCCTAGGCCTCGCTATCGTCCATCGCCCTGGTGCTCTCGGCGCGGCGTGGTCAATGTTGTCAAGGAACGACTTCCATCGGAAGAGTACTGTCGTGGAGAGGCTGACAGCTGGGTCCACGACCGCAGCTAGGAAGTGCCTCCTTATTACGCGCAAAATAATTATTCCTCCACTTGACAGCGGGGACCCACCGGACGAGCCACCGTATTTCACAAAAAAAACATTTCTCCCTGATTGCTGGGACCCACCAGCTACATCTTCGCACGCCAGGAAGTGAGTCTGGGCAAAAAGCAAAAAAACCGATTCGCCCCCCTGACTGCTGGGACCCACCAGCTACATCTTCGCAGGCAAGGAAGTGCCTGACAGTCGGGACCCACCTGGTCGAAGCGTATGTAGCATTGTCATTCTGGTCGCGAATGTGTACGTACATACTGGTCGATGTAGAGGCGCGCACGTGTCGTAGTAGAGGCGCGCACGTAGCATGTACACGTACGTACAACGGCCAGGGTGCAAAAAAGTAAATACGGCCATGTACGTGCATACGGGCAGGGTCTCGAACGCCTACTCACGCATACGTACGACCAGGGCTCGTGTACATGGCTGGGTCGGAACGGAGAAACAACGTCGTCGTCGTGTTCGTCGTCGGAACGGAATGCGTCATCGTGTTCATCGGGAGGGCTTGGAGGGAACAACCGATGGAAACGAGGCCTGGCATACCACAGAACGGAGGAAACGGCCTTGTGTTCGACCGGCCATGTTCGAAACAGGATCCTGTTCATCTAGAGGGGTCTGGCGTACCGCAAAACGGAGGAAACGGACCTCCTACGGTCGAAATGGGGGTCCTGTTGATCGGGAGGGGTGTGGCGTACCGCAAAACAGAGGAAACGGACTTGTGTTGGAGCGCTACGGTCGAAACGGGGGTCCTGTTCATCGGGAGGGGTGTGGCGTACCGCAAAACGGGACTCCACGGGATACTGTTCATCTCCACCGTCGACCCCCTCCAGCCTCCACGGGCTACTGTTCATCCACCGTCGACCTCCTCCAGCCTCCACCTGCGACTGTTCATCCACGGGCTCCTGTTCATCCAGTCTCCACCGCGCGCTACTCCACCGGCCACTATTCAACCAGCCCTCTCCACGGGCTCCTGTTCTGTTGGAAATATGCCCTAGAGGCAATAATAAAATGGTTATTATTGTATTTCCTTGTTCATGATAATTGTCTGTTGTTCATGCTATAATTGTATTAACTGGAAACTATAATACATGTGTGAATACATAGACCACAACATGTCCCTAGTAAGCCTCTAGTTGACTAGCTCGTTGATCAATAGATGGTTATGGTTTCCTGACCATGGACATTGGATGTCATTGATAACGGGATCACATCATTAGGAGAATGATGTGATGGACAAGACCCAATCCTAAGCATAGCACAAGATCGTGTAGTTTGTTTGCTAGAGCTTTTCTAATGTCAAGTATCATTTCCTTAGACCATGAGATTGTGCAACTCCCGGATACCGTAGGAATTCTTTGGGTGTACCAAACATCACAACGTAACTGGGTGGCTATAAAGGTGCACTACAGGTATCTCCGAAAGTGTCTGTTGGGTTGGCACGAATCGAGACTGGGATTTGTCACTCCGTATGACGGAGAGGTATCTCTGGGCCCACTCAGTAATGCATCATCATAATGAGCTCAATGTGACTAAGGAGTTAGCCACGGGATCATGCGTTATGGTACGAGTTAAGTGACTTGTCGGTAACGAGATTGAACAAGGTATTGGGATACCCACGATCGAATCTCGGGCAAGTAACGTACCGATTGACAAAGGGAATTGTATACGGGATTGATTGAATCCTCGACATCGTGGTTCATCCGATGAGATCATCATGTAACATGTGGGAGCCAACATGGGTATCCAGATCCCGCTGTTGGTTATTGACCGGAGAGTCGTCTCGGTCATGTCTGCATGTCTCCCGAACCCGTAGGGTCTACACACTTAAGGTTCGGTGACGCTAGGGTTGTAGAGATATTAGTATGCGGAAATCCGAAAGTCGTTCGGAGTCCCGGATGAGACCCCGGATGTCACGAGGAGTTCCGGAATGGTCCGGAGGTAAAGATTTATATATGGGAAGTCCTATTTTGGCCACCGGAAAATGTTTGGGATTTTTCGGTATTGTACCGGGAAGGTTCTAGAAGGTTCCGAAGTGGGGCCCACCTGCATGGGGGGACCCACATGAACGTGGGTAGTGGGGGCAAGGCCCCACACCCCTGGTCAAGGCGCACCAAGATCCCACCTTAGAAGGAATAAGATTATATCCCGAAGGGATAAGATCAAGATCCCTAAAAAGGGGGATAACAATTGGTGGGGAAGGGAAATGATGGGATTTCTTTCCCCCACCTTTGCCAACGCCCCAATGGACTTGGAGGGCAAGAAACCAGCCCCCTCCACCCCTGTATATAGTGGGGAGGTGCATGGGAGCAGCACCCCAAGCCCTGGCGCCTCCCTCCCTCCCGTGACACCTCTTCCTCCCCGCTTGCGCTTGGCGAAGCCCTGCCGGGATCCCGCTACTTCCACCACCACGCCGTCGTGCTGTTGGATCTCCATCAACTTCTCCTCCCCCTTGCTGGATCAAGAAGGAGG
Source organism: Triticum aestivum (assembly GCF_018294505.1). Classification (NCBI taxonomy): domain Eukaryota; kingdom Viridiplantae; phylum Streptophyta; class Magnoliopsida; order Poales; family Poaceae; genus Triticum; species Triticum aestivum. Next base: position 386,084,756 of record NC_057796.1, read on the forward strand.
AGACGTCCCCGCTCCGTACGTGTGTTGAACGCGGAGGTGCCGTCCGTTCGGCGCTAGGATCATCGGTGATTTGGATCACGACGAGTACGCTCCATCAACCCCGTTCTCTTGAACGCTTCCGCGCGCGATCTACAAGGGTATGTAGATGCACTCCCCTCTCTCTTGTTGCTAGCATCTCCTAGATTGATCTTGGTGACACGTAGGAAAATTTTGAATTTCTGCTACGTTCCCCAACAGTGGCATCATGAGCCAGGTCTATGCGTAGATTCTATGCACGAGTAGAACACAAAGTAGTTGTGGGCGATGATTTGTTCAATTTGCTTGCCGTTACTAGTCTTATCTTGATTCGGCGGCATTGTGGGATGAAGCGGCCCGGACCGACCTTACACATACTCTTACGTGAGACAGGTTCCACCGACTGACATGCACTTGATGCATAAGGTGGCTAGCGGGTGTCTGTCTCTCCCACTTTAGTTGGATCAGATTCGATGAAAAGGGTCCTTATGAAGGGTAAATAGCAATTGGCATATCACCGTTGTGGCTTTTGCATAGGTAAGAAACGTTCTTGCTAGAAACCCATAGCAGCCACGTAAAACATGCAACAACAATTAGAAGACGTCTAACTTGTTTTTGCAGGGTATGCTATGTGATGTGATATGGCCAAAAGGATGTGATGAATTATATATGTGATGTATGAGATTGATCATGTTCTTGTAATAGGAATCACGACTTGCATGTCGATGAGTATGACAACCGGCAGGAGCCATTTGAGTTGTCTTAATTTATTGTATGACCTGCGTGTCAATGAAAACAACATGTAATTACTTTACTTTATTGCTAACCGTTACCCATAGTAGTAGAAGTAATAGTTGGCGAGACAACTTCATGAAGACACGATGATGGAGATCATGATGATGGAGATCATGGTGTCATGCCGGTGACGAAGGTGATCATGCCGCGCCTCGAAGATGGAGATCAAAGGCGCAAGATGATATTGGCCATATCATGTCACTTTATGATTTGCATGTGATGTTTGTCATGTTTACATCTTATTTGCTTAGAATGACGGTAGCATAAATAAGATGATCCCTCACTAAAATTTCAAGAGATGTGTTCCCCCTAACTGTGCACCGTTGCAAAGGTTCGTTGTTTCGAAGCACCACGTGATGATCGGGTGTGATAGATTCTAACGTTCGCATACAACGGGTGTTGACGAGCCTAGCATGTACAGACATGGCCTCGGAACACAAGCAAAACACTTAGGTTGACTTGACGAGCCTAGCATGTACAGACATGGCCTCGGAACACAAGCAAAACACTTAGGTTGACTTGACGAGCCTAGCATGTACAGACATGGCCTCGGAACACAAGAGACCGAAAGGTCGAACATGAGTCATATAGTAGATACGATCAACATGGAGATGTTCACCGATGATGACTAGTCCGTCTCACGTGATGATCGGACACGGCCTAGTCGATTCGGATCATGTATCACTTAGATGACTAGAGGGATGTCTATCTAAGTGGGAGTTCATTAAATAATCAGATGAACTTAATTATCATGAACATAGTCAAAAGGTCTTTGCAAATAATGTCGTAGCTTACGCTTTAGTTCTACTAAGATATGTTCCTAGAGAAAATTTAGTTGAAAGTTGATAGTAGCAATTATGCGGACTGGGTCCGTAAACTGAGGATTGTCCTCATTGCTGCACAGAAGGCTTATGTCCTTAATGCACCGCTCGGTGTGCTGAGCCTCGAGCGTCGTTTGTGGATGTTGCGAACATCTGTCATACACGTTTTGATGACTACGTGATAGTTCAGTGTGTAATGTTGAACGGTTTAAAATTGTGGCACCAAAGACGGTTTTGAAACGTCGCAGAACATATGAGATGTTCCAAATTCTGAAATTGGGATTTCAGACTAGTGCCCACGTCAAGAGGAATGAGACCTCTGACAAGTTTCTTAAGCCTGCAAACTAAGGGAGAAAAGCTCAATCATTGAGCATGTGCTCAGATTGTCTGAGTACTACAATCACTTGAATCGAGTGGGAGTTAATCTTCCAGATGAGATAGTGATGGTTCTCCATAGTTACTGCCACCAAGCTATTAGAGCTTCGTGATGAACTATAACATATTAGGGATAGACATGATGATCCTTGAGCAACTCGCGATGTTTGACACCGCGAAAGTAGAAATCAAGTAGGAGCATCAATTGTTGATGGTTAGTAAAACCACTAGTTTCTAGAAGGGCAAGGGCAAAAAGGGATACTTCATGAAACGACAAATCAGTTGCTGCTCTAGTGAAGAAACCCAAGGTTGAACCCAAACCCGAGACTAAGTGCTTCTGAAATGAGGGGAACGGTCACTGAAGCAGAACTACCCTAGATACTTCGTAGATGAGAAGGTTGGCAAGGTCGACAGAAGTATATTGGATATACATTATATTAATGTGTACTTTACTAGTACTCCTAGTAGCACCAGGGTATTAGATACCGGTTCGGTTGCTAAGTGTTAGTAACTCGAAATAAAAGCTGCGGAATAAACGGAGACTAGCTAAAGGTGAGATGACGATATGTGTTTCCAAGGTTGATGTGATCAAGCATCGCATGCTCCCTCTACCATCGAGATTGGGGTTAAACCTGAATAATTGTTATTTGGTGTTTGCGTTAAGCATAGACATGATTGGATTATGTTTATCGCAATACGGTTATTCATTAAAGGAGAATAATGGTTACTCTGTCTATTTGAATAATACCTTCAATGGTCTTGCACCTAAAATGAATAGTTTATTGAATCTCGATCGTAGTGATACACATGTTCATGCCAAAAGATATAAGATAGTAATGATAGTACCACATACTTGTGGCACTGCCACTTGAGTCATATTGGTATAAAACGCATGAAGAAGCTCCATGTTGATGGATCTTTGGACTCACTCGTTTTTGAAAAGATTGAGACATGCGAACCATGTCTATTAGTATATATGCATGAAGAAAGTCCATACAGATGGATCATTTGGACTCACTTGATTTTGAATCACTTGAGACATGCAAATCATACCACATGGGCAAGATGACTGAAATGCCTCGTTTTCAGTAAGATGGAACAAGAGAGCAACTTGTTGGAAGTAATACATTTGATGTGTGCAGTCCAATGAGTGCTGAGGCACGCAGTGGATATCCTTATGTTCTTACTTCACAGATGATTTGAGTAGATGCTGAGAATATTTACTTGATGAAACACAAGTCTGAATTATTGAAAGGTTCAAGTAATTTCAGAGTGAAGTTGAAGATCGTCATGACAAGAGGATAAAATGTCTGTGATATGATCATAGAGATGAATATCTGAGTTACGAGTTTGGCACACAATTAAGAAATTGTGGAAATTGTTTCATGACTAATACCGCCTTGAACACCATATTGTGATGGTGTGTTCGAACATCATAACTGCACCCTATTGGATATGGTGCATACCATGATGTCTCTTATCGAATTACAACTATCGTTTATGGGTTAGGCATTAGAGACAACTGCATTCACTTTAAATAGGGCACCACGCAATTCCGTTGAGACGACACCGTATGAACTATGGTTTAGAGAAACCTAAGTTGTCGTCTCTTAAAAGTTTGGGGCTGCGACGCTTATGTGAAAAAGTTTCAGGCTGATAAGCTCGAACCCAAAGCGGATAAATGCATCTTCATAGAATACCCAAAACAGTTGGGTATACCTCCTATTTCAGATCTGGAAGCAAAAGTGATTGTTTCTAGAAACGGGTCCTTTCTCGAGGAAAAGTTTCTCTCGAAAGAATTGAGTGGGAGGATGGTGGAGACTTGATGAGGTCATTGAACTGTCACTTCAACTAATGTGTAGGAGGGCACAGGAAGTTGTTCCTGTGGCACCTACACCAATTGAAGTGGAAGCTTATGTAGTGATTATGAAACTTCAGATCAAGTCACTACCAAACCTCATAGGACGACAAGGATGCGTACTACTTCAGAGTGGTACGTATTCCTGTCTTGGAAGTCATGTTGGTAGACAACAATGAACCAACGAGCTATGGAGAAGCGATGGTGGGCCCAGATTCCGACGAATGGCTTGAGGCCATAAAATCCGAGAGGATCCATGTATGAAAACAAAGTATAGACTTTGAAAGAACTACTTGATGGTCGTAAGGCTGTTGGGTACAGATGGATTTTAAAGAGAAGACAGACAATGATGGTAAGTGTCACCATTAAGAAAGCTCGACTTGTCGTTAAGATGTTTTCCGGCAAGTTCAAGGAGTTGACTGCGATGAGACTTTCTCACTCGCAGCGATGCTAAGAGTCTGCTAGAATTATATTAGCAGTTACTGCATTATTTATGAAATCTTGCAGATAGGATGTCAAAACATTGTTTCCTCGACGATTTTCTTGAGGAAAGGTTGTATGTGATACAACCAGAAGGTTTTGTCAATCCTGAAAGATGCTAACAAGTATGCAAAGCTCCAGCAATACTTCTAAGGATTGGAGTAAGCATCTCGGAGTTGGAATGAATGCTTTGATGAGATCATCAAAGATTTTGGGTTTATACAAGGTTCATGGGAAACTTGTATTTCCAAAGAAGTGAGTGGGAGCACTATAGAATTTTTGATGAGTATATGTTGTTAACATATTGTTGATCAGAAATGATGTAGAATTTCTGGAAAGCATCCAGGGTTATTTGAAAAGTGTTTTTTTAATGGAAAACCTGGATTAAGCTACTTGAACATTAAGCACCAAGATCTATTAGGATAGATCAAAAACGCTTAATAGTACTTTCAAATGAATACATACCGTGACAAGATTTTGAAGGAGTTCAAAATGGATCAGCAAAGAAGGAGTTCTTGGCTGTGTTACAAGGTGTGAGTATTGAGTAAGAGTCAAGACCTGACCACGGCAGAAGAGAGAGAAAGGACGAAGGTCGTCCCCTATGCTTTAGACGTAGGCTCTTCAGTATGCTATGTTGTGTACCGCACCTGAAGTGTGCCTTGCCATGAGTTAGTCAAGGGGTACAATAGTGATCCGAGAATGGATCACATGACAGCGGTCGAACTTATCCTTAGTATCTAGTGGACTAAGGAATTTTCTCTATTATGGAGGTGGTAAAACAGTTCGTCGTAAAGGGTTTCGTCGATGCAAACTTTGACACTAATCCGGATGACTCTGAGTAGTAAACCGGATTCGTATAGTAGAGCAGTTATTTGGAATAGCTCCAAGTAGCGCGTGGTAGCTACATCTACAAGATGACATAGAGATTTGTAAAGCACACACGGATCTGAATGTTGCAGACCCGTTGACTAATAAACCTCTCTCGTAAGCATAACATGATCAAACCCTAGAACTCACTGAGTGTTAATCACATGGTGATGTGGACTAGATTATTGACTCTAGTGAACTTTGAGTGTTAATCACATGGTGATGTGAACTAGATTATTGACTCTGGTGCAAGTGGGAGACTGATGGAAATATGCCCTAGAGGCAATAATAAAATGGTTATTATTGTATTTCCTTGTTCATGATAATTGTCTGTTGTTCATGCTATAATTGTATTAACTGGAAACCGTAATACATGTGTGAATACATAGACCACAACATGTCCCTAGTAAGCCTCTAGTTGACTAGCTCGTTGATCAATAGATGGTTATGGTTTCCTGACCATGGACATTGGATGTCATTGATAACGGGATCACATCATTAGGAGAATGATGTGATGGACAAGACCCAATCCTAAGCATAGCACAAGATCGTGTAGTTCGTTTGCTAGAGCTTTTCTAATGTCAAGTATCATTTCCTTAGACCATGAGATTGTGCAACTCCCGGATACCGTAGGAATTCTTTGGGTGTACCAAACATCACAACGTAATTGGGTGGCTATAAAGGTGCACTACAGGTATCTCCGAAAGTGTCTGTTGGGTTGGCACGAATCGAGACTGGGATTTGTCACTCCGTATGACGGAGAGGTATCTCTGGGCCCACTCAGTAATGCATCATCATAATGAGCTCAATGTGACTAAGGAGTTAGCCACGGGATCATGCGTTACGGTACGAGTAAAGTGACTTGCCGGTAACGAGATTGAACAAGGTATTGGGATACTGACGATCGAATCTCGGGCAAGTAACGTACCGATTGACAAAGGGAATTGTATACGGGATTGATTGAATCCTCGACATCGTGGTTCATCCAATGAGATCATCGTGGAACATGTGGGAGCCAACATGGGTATCCAGATCCCGCTGTTGGTTATTGACCGGAGAGTCGTCTCGGTCATGTCTGCATGTCTCCCGAACCCGTAGGGTCTACACACTTAAGTTTCGGTGACGCTAGGGTTGTAGAGATATTAGTATGCGGAAATCCGAAAGTCGTTCGGAGTCACGGATGAGATCCCGGACGTCACGAGGAGTTTCGGAATAGTCCGGAGGTAAAGATTTATATATGGGAAGTCCTATTTTGGCCACCGAAAAATGTTCGGGATTTTTCGGTATTGTACCGGGAAGGTTCTAGAAGGTTCTGAAGTGGGGCCCACCTGCATGGGGGGACCCACATGAACGTGGGTAGTGGGGGCAAGGCCCCACACCCCTGGTCAAGGCGCACCAAGATCCCACCTTAGAAGGAATAAGATCATATCCCGAAGGGATAAGATCAAGATCCCTAAAAAAGGGGGATAACAATCGGTGGGGAAGGGAAATGATGGGATTTCGTTCCCCCACCTTTGCCAACGCCCCAATGGACTTGGAGGGCAAGAAACCAGCCCCCTCCACCCCTATATATAGTGGGGAGGCGCATGGGAGCAGCACCCCAAGCCCTGGCGCCTCCCTCCCTCCCGTGACACCTCTTCCTCCCCGCTTGTGCTTGGCGAAGCCCTGTCGGGATCCCGCTACTTCCACCACCACGCTGTCGTGCTGTTGGATCTCCATCAACTTCTCCTCCCCCCCTTGCTGGATCAACAAGGAGGAGACATCCCCGCTCCGTACGTGTGTTGAACACGGAGGTGCCGTCCGTTCGGCGCTAGGATCATCGGTGATTTGGATCACGACGAGTACGACTCCATCAACCCCGTTCTCTTGAACGCTTCCGCGCGCGATCTACAAGTGTTTGTAGATGCACTCCCCTCTCTCTCGTTGCTAGCATCTCCTAGATTGAGCTTGGTGACACGTAGAAATTTTTTGAATTTCTGCTACGTTCCCCAACATGTTCAACCACCCCTCCACGGGCTACTGTTCATCCAGCCCTCCACCGTCTACTATTCATCCTGCCCTCCACGGGGTGGTCCTGTTCATCCTGCCCTCCACGGGGTCATGTTCATCCAGCCCCAACCGGCTCGAACGATAGGGGTCCTGTTCATCCACCCCCACCGGGAACTGTTCATCCAAACCCCCCAGCAACGCTCACTGTTCATCCAGAGGCAACGCCACGGGGTCCTGTCCATCCACCCCCACCGGGAATTGTTCATCCACCCCCCCCCCGCAATGCTCACTGTTCATCCAGAGGCAGCATCGATCGACTTCAGTTAGCAGCAGTAGCGAAGGAATCGCTCGATCGGGTCCAGTTAACAGCCATCGATCGATCGCTCGGGTTCAGTAACGCGTAGCCTGCAGTGCAATCGCTCGGGTTCAGTTAGAGCCCAATGCCTCGCTCGGGTTCAGTTAGAGCCCAACGCCTCGCACACACGCGCATACGTATGAGAGAAACGCGCATCGCTCGACCCCGACCACCCACCGTAACCGGGGACTCCCTGATATTTTCCGCGCCCTCGCTTCTACCACGGTTTTTTTCCGTCATGGACGGCCCAAAGAATGTCATGCAGCTGCGTCTCCGGCCCGCCCAAGACGAAAAGCCCATTTTCTGTCATGATTTTTTGTCATAGAAGTAAGACCCCACCACATCTATGATGATACCAGGTTTTGTCACAATTATCGTCATAGAAGTGTCATAAGTATGACAGAAAATATTTTCGTTCGGCCCAAAATGTCACGGATGTGTCTTTTTTTTGTAGTGGGGAGGCGTCATCCTCCCCATTATAGTGCCACATGGGAAGACCTCTGTATTGGAGTGGCTGAACCCCCCGTGCTATGGAAGTCGCCATTACCTCCACTATTGATAATCCGGACTGGGCGAGCGTCCTTATCTTGCTCATGAGTTGACGAACTTCCGCACTATCTTCCTCCTCGAGGCTCCGAGGGCGCCAGCTGTGGCGTTTCTTTAAAGGAACGCTTGTGAACTCAAGAAGACCCCTCCGAACTGGGTCAGGAAGTGCGACGTCCTCAATATAGAACCATTCGGAAGGCCACTCTTCGGATGCCTTCTTTGGTGTGCCGGACAGGTATCCGGTCTCGGCGATGCGCCATATTTCGGCTCCGCCCACTTCAAATATTGATCCCTCGTGGTTATGCGGGATGAGGCAGGATAGCTTCCTCCCCAATTCAAAATGGGCCTCGCAACCCAAGAATAGCTCGCAAAGAGCGACGTAACCCTTGATATGCAGGATGGAGGCGGGAGTAAAGTTGTGCAGTTGGAGGCCATAATACTCCAGAAGCCCTCGGAGGAACGGATGAATTGGAAATCCAACACCACTTAGCAAATAGAGGACAATGCACACTCGTTCCCCCCAGATGGATTGGAGAAATTCTCCGCCTAGGGCCCGTCATTGAAGGAGGTCAACCCTGTTGGAAATATGAGCAACTTACCAAATGATTTTATTAATAGAAATATTAGATAAAGCATGACTAATATAGCAGAGATAAAACAAGTCATGTAATTTGACAGAGAGAAGGTAAATAGCATCTGCATATATGAACTAGAACCGAACACATCTAGAACAGACACTAGAGCAAGAAGTTGTGACAGAACCTCTAACAGGAAGAGTATGAGAACGTACGAAACGAGAGCAGATGCACCGGTCTTGGGGTCGGTGTCCTTGCCAGCCATGTCGTCGAGGAGGTTGTCGACGTCGGGGAAGAAGTCGTCGTCGGGGAAGTAGTCGTCGGAGTCTGGGGCGTCCGTGACGAAGAAGTAAGTAGTAGTGCTGAGCGCTCCCCAAAAACCTTATCACCCTTGTCCCGTACAGGACTCAAAAGGTGCGGTTTCGGAGGCCTATTGTTCGACCTACGGTGCACGCCGCAAGTCAGGATGGGGAAGATCGTAGCAGCAGGCAGTGCTCATGAACTTTGTGGTGAGAGGAAGAGGATCTTCTGGTGTGTCTCTCTGGAGAGGAGCGACCTCTCTTATATATGCACAGGAGAAGGAGGCGAACAGGCTGCGACGGGAGGTGAAGCAACAGAGGGAGACGAAGTGAACAGACTTCAGCCAAAGAGGCGAGCCGTTCAGATTCAGTGTCCACTACAGAAAAACGTTTCAGCTCCCGCGTGACCTTTCGTATACCCATCGTGCGTGGCAAAAATTTAGACATCGGCTCGGCTCATTCCCGCAACCCGCGGCGCGTCGTGACGAGGCGTGGCGTGGCGAGGCGGGCGGCGAAGGAGGAGCGCGCGCGGATGTCCCTCTTGTTCTCATGCTCATACAAGTGGGGAAAGAACCTCCCTTATAAGGAGGTCCAACTCCCACTAAACTAGCAGTGTGGGACTAAACTTTAGTAGTATCCCTTGCCTTGCACAAATGGGCTAAGTGGGCCTCTAGGATTTATTTAGAAATTTCTGAAATAGTTATTGGGTTGGCCCATAAATAGATAAAATTCTAGCAATCCCCCACCAGATCCTAGAGGCACATAGAATTTGCCTTTAGTTCCAAAACACTGTGTTATATACCGGTACTGCAGTGGAGACTGTTAAGTTGAACTTCCACCTAGAACTCTATGCTACACTAGTAAGCAACTTGAACAGTGGACTAGGCCTTGAACTGCAAGTTTTCTGCGAATCTAGCTTCACATAAAGCCTTGACCGATATGTGCCTACCGTGGGTCTTACCCGCGGGTGGAGCTTATGCGTCATACTCCGAGACCTTTCATGAGTTTACTAGAGAGAACCCTACTCTCATAGATTGTGACGTTTGACAATCAAACTCATATAGGTGTGTTCTTCAAAAGATGTTCTGCAGGACAACATCTTTGCTTAAATGAGCCACTTAGAACACATTAAGATATACATCAACCTGCCATGCAGTGTTAGGAGAGTATTGCATCTTCATGGAGTGGTATTGTTAATAGTAAGGATACTCTCCTCTCAGTTGATCAACAGCTTGTCTTCCACATCTAATTCACGGGATGTCCGATCACAAAGAATAGGTTACCACTGTGAACAACTCATATTGTGGGTCTCATACCCATCTCCCTCGATGCATTATCTATCACGTTATGTGATAGACCCTTAGTAAAAGGATCTGCCAGATTTTTAGACAATTGGATATAATCCGATGCAATAACCCGGAGTTTCTCATTTTCCTGACAGACTTTAACCTTCTCTGAACGTGTCTTGATGACTTCATGTTATCCTTTGAGCTGCTCACTTTCATGATCACAGTTTGATTGTCGAGTTCATAAGGATACCCGGTACAGGTTTGTCAATGACCGGCAAGTCATTCCAGAGCCGGCAAAGCCAATCTGCTTTGACCGTAGCTGTATCTAGTGCTGTGAGTTCTGCTTCCATTGTTGACCTCGTTAAGATGGTCTGCTTGCAAGACTTCCAAGAAACAGTGCCACCTCCATGAGTGAATACATATCCGCTCGTGGCCTTTATCTCATCAGCATCTGAGATCCAGTTTGAGTCACTATACCCTTCAAGCACCTTTGGGTGCCCAGTGTAGTGAATTCCATAATTCACAGTGCCTTTCAAATAACACAAAACTCTCTCTAGAGCTTTCCGATGCACATCTCCTGGTTTTGAGACAATCCGACTCAGTTTGCTAACAGCAAAAGAGATGTCAGGTCTTGTAGCACTGGCTAAGTACATAAGCGAGCCAATAATCTGAGAATACTTCAATTGATCTCTAGCAATTCTTCGATTCTTTTGAAGCAGCACGCTAGCATCATATGGTGTTGGAGAGGGCTTGCAGTCACTATAGCCAAAGCGACTCAGGATCTTTTCCACATAGTGAGATTGAAGCAATGTAATCCCACCATCATCGTCTCTCAAAAACTTGATGTTCAGAATGACATCAGCCACTCCTAAATCCTTCATCTCAAAACAGCGAGATAGGAAATCCTTGACCTCCTTAATAACATTCAGGTTCGTTCCGAAAGTCAGTATGTCATCAACATACAAGCAAAGAATAACTCCCTCGCCCCCACCATGGCGATAGTACACACATTTGTCAGCTTCGTTTACAACAAAGCCCGCAGCTGTTAAAGTTCTTTCAAACTTCTAATGCCACTGTTTGGGTGCTTGCTTGAGTCCATACAAAGACTTCAACAACTTGCACACTTTTCCTTCCTGACCATCCAGTACAAACCCATCTGGTTGTTCCATTTAAATTTCCTCATCCAACTCTCCATTTAGGAAAGCAGACTTAACATCCATTTGATGAACAAGAAGACCATGTGAGGCAGCTAGTGAAAGTAGAACTCAAATAGTGGTCAGTCGAGCCACAGGTGAGTAAGTATCAAAGAAGTCTTCACCTTCCTTTTGGGTATAGCCCTTAGCCATGAGCCGAGCCTTGTACTTTTCAATAGTACCAACAGGCCTAAGCTTCTTCTTGAATACCCATTTGCATCCTATAGGTTTGCACCCATAAGGACAATGAGTTATCTCCCAAGTTTCATTCGCCAAGATGGAATCCATCTCGCTACGAACCGCTTCCTTCCAGTAGGTGAGCATCTTCAGATGCATATGCCTCTGAAATAGAACTGGGAGTATCATTTATGAGATACACAAGAAAATTATCACCAAAGGACTTTGTAGTCCTCTGTCTCTTGCTCCTAGTAGGAACTTTATTGTTCTCCTCCACAGGATATTCAAAGTGTTCCATCGAAATGGCAGGTTCGGTAATTGTAACTGGTTCCTGATTCGATGAACTAGGCATCTCCTGATTAGATGAGGTAGCCATATCCTTCATTGGAAAGATATCTTCAAAGAAAGTCGCATCATTCGACTCCATGATCGTACCGACATGCATATCAGGTACCTCAGATTTTACAACCAAGATCTATAACCAATGCTATGAAAAGCATATCCCAGGAAAACACAATACACGGTCTTTGGTCCAAGCTTGCGCTTCTTTGGAATTGGCACATTGACTTTCGCCAAACAACCCCAGGTTCGTAGATAAGAGAGTTTTAATCTTTTCTTCTCCCATTCCTCGAATGGAGTTATCTCTTTATTCTTTGTGGGAACTCGGTTCAGGACATGACATGCAGTCAATATCGCCTCCCCCCACCATGCCTTGGAGAGACCCGATGTGTCTAACATGGTGTTAACCAAATCTGCTAGAGTACGGTTCTTTCTTTCGGCCACCCCATTTGACTGAGGTGAATAGGGAGGCGTCCTCTCATGGATTATACCATGTTCCGCACAAAAAGCATCAAATTCATTGGAAAAATACTCTCCACCACAGTCGGACCTAAGCCTCTTGATTTTCCGATCAAGTTGGTTTTCCACTTCAGCTTTATAGATCTTGAAAAAGTTCAAAGCCTCATCCTTAGATTTTAGAAGATACACATGGCAGTATCTAGTGGAATCGTCAATTAACGTAATAAAATATTTCTTTCCACCTTTTGTCAAAACACCATTCATTTCACATAGATGTGAATGTATGAGTTCTAGTGGTGCAAGATTTCTCATTTCTGCAGTCACATGAGACTTACGAGGTTGCTTAGCTTGCACACACACTTGACACTTGGATCCCTTGACAGTGGTGAAACTAGGGATTAAGTTCAAATTCGCTAGTCGCGACATGCAACCAAAGTTAACATGACAAAGACGTGAATGCCACACATTTGATTCACTATTGTTGCAAACATGATTAACAACTTTATTGCAAACGTCTGATAAGGATAAACGAAACAAGCCTCCTGACTCATAGCCTTTACCAACAAAGGTTCCATACTTGGATATTATAAATTTATTCGACTCAAAGACAAGCTTGTAGCCATCTCTACACAGAAGAGATCCGCTAACAAGATTTTTATTGACGGAGGGGACATAATGCACGTTCTTCAGCCGCACGATCTTTCCCGAAGTAAACTTCAGATCGACCGTGCCAACACCAGGAATAGAAGCACTTGAACCGTTGCCCATCAGCACGGTTGAAGTCCCTGCGGCCTGATAAGACGAAACCATGGAAATATCACCGCATACATGCACATTAGCATCCGTGTCAATCAACCAATCAGGAGAATGACATACTGAAAGAATAGTGGGAAATATACCATACCCAACATCCTTCATGTCAGTGTCTCCAATGACAACATTAGCGGTCTTGCCGCCTTTCCTAGGATGACGCTTGTCATAGCGATTAGGGCAACTAGGAGCCCAATGATCAAGATCCCCACACACATGACAAACACCTTTCTTCTTGTCATTCTTCTTCTTGAAGTTCGTGTGTTGCACAGCCTTGTTCTTCCCATCAAACTTTGCTTTACCATCAAACTTGCCCTTGTTCTTTAACTTGTGGGGCTGGAAGTTCTTCTTCTATACCAGATTGGCACTAGATCCTCCCTCAATACCTCAAGCACGTCTGTCCTTTGCTCTAGCCTTTTCTTCCACATCAAGAGTGCCAATGAGATCCGGGACAGAAAACTCCTGTCTCTTATGCTTCAGTAAGGTAGCAAAGTTCCTCCACGAAGGAGGAAGCTTAGTGATGATACCTCCGGCAACAAACTTGTCCGGTAGCATACAACTGAAGTGCTCAAGTTCTCTAGCAAATGACTGTATCTCATGAGCTTGCTCAACTACGGAGCGCTCTTCAGTCATCCGGTAATCATAGAATTGCTCCATGATGTACAGCTCAGTGCCAGCATCCGAGACCCCAAACTTGGCCTCGAGTGCATCCCACATATCTTTTCCATTATCAATTGACGCATAAGCATCAACTATGTTCTCACCAAGAACACTCAAGAGAGCAGCCTTAAACAGAGTATCCATTTTCTGAAAAGCTTGTGCCTGTTGAGCATCAAGCTCTCCTTCAGGTTTGCCAAGAGTGGCGTCATAGCAACTCATGGTTTGAAACCATAAGACTGCTCTCACGCACCACCTCTTATAGTGGATACCCTCAAACATAGGAGGTTTCATGGAAGCAGCAAAACCACTCGGGGTAAATTGCGGATAATAAGGTTTTTGGATTGTTGGAAATATGAGCAATTTACCGAATGATTTTATTAATAGAAATATTAGATAAAGCATGACGAATATAGCAGAGATAAAACAAGTCACGTAATTTGACAGAGAGAAGGTAAATAGCATCTGCATATATGAACTAGAACCAAACACATCTAGAACAGACACTAGAGCAAGAAGTTGTGACAGAACCTCTAACAGGAAGAGTATGAGAATGTACGGAACGAGAGGAGATGCACCGGTCTTGGGGTCGGTGTCCTTGCCAGCCATGTCGTCGAGGAGGTTGTCGACGTCGGGGAAGAAGTCGTCGTCGGGGAAGTAGTCGTCGGAGTCCGGGGCATCCATGACGAAGAAGTCAGTAGTCGCGCAGAGCGCTCCCCAAAAACCTTATCACCCTTCTCCCGTACCTGACTCAAAAGGTGCAGTTTCGGAGGCCTACTGTCCCGACCTGCGGTGCACGCCGCAAGTCGGGATGGGGAAGATCGTAGCAGCAGCGCAGTGCTCAGGAACTTTGTGGCGAGAGGAAGAGGATCTTCTGGTGTGTCTCTCTGGAGAGGAGCGACCTCTCTTATATAGGCACAGGACAAGGAGGCGAACAGGCTGCGACAGGAGGTGAAGCAACAGGGGGAGACGAAGTGAACAGACTTCAGCCAAAGAGGCGAGCCGTTTGGATTCAGTGTCCACTACAGAAAAACGTTTCAGCTCCCGCATGACCTTTCGTATACCCGTCGTGCGTGGCAAAAATTTAGACATTGGCTCGGCTCATTCCCACAACCCGCGGCGCATCGTGACGAGGCGTGGCGTGGCGGGCGGCGGCGGAGGAGGAGCGTGCGTGGATGTCCCTCTTGTTCTCATGCTCATACAAGTGGGGAAAGAACCTCCCTTATAAGGAGGTCCAACTCCCACTAAACTAGCAGTGTGGGACTAAAATTTAGTAGTATCCCTTGCCTTGCACAAATGGGCTAAGTGGGCCTCTAGGATTTATTTAGAAATTTTTGAAATAGTTATTGGGTTGGCCCATAAATAGATAAAATTCCAGCAAACTCTGCCCGAACAGGGACCAGATCCGCAGGGGGAAGGAATCCCTGTGTTTGCAGCTTCACCAACTGACCGTGAGATACGGAACATCTCTCCCAATCGCCTTTTTCTGGGCCGTGGGGACGGGAGGAAGAGCTGCGAGCATTGGCCATGATGGAATGGTTTTTCCTAGCAAGCTCTGAGGATTTTTTGCGTGATGGGGAATGGATCTGAGATCCAGTCCCGTTAAACAGACGCTGTTCTTACATGGCCGGGGTGCTATGTGCAAAAATGCCCTGACCTCTCGCATTCGCTCGACACATGGAAGCTGAAGTTGTTGACGCACAGAAGCGAAGGGGCACGACATTAAATGGAGTGCCGAATACATCTCTTTGAAAGTCATCGGAGGAAGAACCCGCCTTGCAATGCCAAAGATAATCTGCGTGCCGGACACATCATCATTGAAGCCTGGTTCGGGGGCTACTGAGGGAGTCCTGGATTAAGGGGTCCTCGGGCGTCCATACTGTTATACATGGGCCGGACTGATGGGCCATGAAGATACGAAGACCGAAGACTCTCTCCCGTGTCCGGATGGGACTCTCCTTGGCGTGGAAGGCAAGTTTGGCGACCAAATATGAAGATTCCTTTCTCTGTAACCGACCTTATGTAACCCTAGATCCCTCCGGTGTCTATATATACCGGAGGACTAGGTCCGTAGAGGCCAATCATCATAACCATAGTCATACATGCTAGACTTCTAGGGTTTTAGCCATTACGATCTCATGGTAGATCAACTCTTGTAACACTCATATTCATCAAGATCAATTAACCAGGAAGTAGGGTATTACCTCCATAGAGAGGGCCCGAACCTGGGTAAACATTGTGTCCCCTGTCTCCTATTACCATCAACTTTAGACGCACCGTTCGGGACCCCCTACCCGAGATCCGCCGGTTTTGACACCGTCATTGTGCCCCGAAGAATTCAACAAAATCAGCCGTCTTGAGAATGCAAAGAAAATTTGGGATACTTTGATTGATATGCACGAGGGTACTGACTCCGTCAAGGAATCCAAATTGGATGTGCTTCAAAGTCAACTTGACAAGTTCAAAATGAAGGATGGTGAAGGTGTCGCTGAAATGTACTCTAGGCTTGCTCTCATCACAAATGAGATTGCCGGCTTAGGAAGTGAAGAGATGACCGATAGATCCATCATCAAGAAGATCCTAAGAGCCTTGGATGGAAAATATAATACCGTGTACACATTGATCCAAATGATGCCAAATTACAAAGATCTCAAGCCTACGGAAGTCATTGGAAGAATTGTTGCTCATGAGATGTCACTCAAGGATAAGGAAGAGCTTCACAACAAGTCAAGTGGTGCTTACAAAGCCACATGTGATACTCCTACATCATCAAGTGAGAAACAAAAATTCAATGAGGAGTTGAGCCTAATGGTGAAGAATTTCAACAAGTTCTACAAGAGTAGGAGCAAGGAAAGAAGTTCCAAGTCAAGGTCCTACAATGACAAAATATCTTCTTGTCGTGAGTGAAATTGCTACAATTGTGGAAGACCCGGACACTACTCCAATGAGTGTACGCCCCCCTACAAAAGAAGAGAAGATTCACCCAAAAGGAGAAGTAGAAGAGAAGAATCACCACCAAGAGAGAGGAGGAGTAGAGATGACCGTTATGAATGAAGAACCTCTTGGAGAAGCAAGGATTCGGAAAGTATGGACAAATCGTCAAGGAGCTACACAAAACGAAGACATCAAGCTCATGTTGGTGAATGGGTATCCGGCTCCGACTCCGACCATCACTCCGAAAGAAGTTATCACTCCGACTCCGAATATACTCAAGATGAAGGTGTTTCGGGTCTAGCACTTGTGTCAACCAACTCCTACGACATATTTGACTCACCAAATGAAGGAATTGGAAGATGCTTCATGGCTAAAGGCCCAAAGGTATCACACCCCGAGTATGTTGATTTCAATAGTGATGAAGATGACTTGCTAGGTGATGATGATTTACTTGTTGACAATTCTAGTGATGTAAACTATGATAAACTTGATATTAATCATGTTAATCAAGATAAAATGAATGATGATGATAAGAAGGAGATTGAGCGTCTAACTAAAGAACTAAACACTCTTAAGTTAGCTCATGAAACTACCTTGGAAGGTCATCGAGAAATTTTAAAGACTCATGAGAAGTTATGCTTTGAAAAGCTCAACCTTGAGCAAGATCATGGGTTCCTAAAAACGATCAATGATGATCTTTGCAAGAAAAGTTCTTCTTACATTGCCAAGCGTTTACTCTTGTCTACTTACATGCCACAAATTAAATCTAGCAACAAGAAAGATTCTTCATCTAGTAGTAACAATAATCATGCTAAATCCAATGTTGTTGCTTCTAGTAGTTCTCTTGATTCCACTAATGATTCTCTTAGCCATGTTACACTTGAGAAAGAAAATAGCTTATTGAAGGGAATTATAGAGAAAGGTGTTTACAAGAGCCTTGCCGGAAGTAAGCAATTTGAGGAAATTGTATGCGAGCAAGGAAGGCACCGGAAGAATCAAGGTGTTGGTTTTGAACGAAAGTTCAATGCCAATGGAGTTGAGTGGGAACAAGATAAATACCCCAAGACGAAGTTTGTTCCTCAACAAGAGAAGTATGATCCTACTTCTTTCCAAGGGACACAAGCTCAAGATGATCTTCCACCACAAGACCACAAGCAAAAAAGGCAAGGACAAGCTTCAAGAGGAGATTGATGCATTTTAAGAAGCTCCTAAGGCCTTGGTCAAGTGGGTTCCCAAGACTACATCAAGTTCTACTATGTCAAGTACGGCTACAACTCCAAGGATTCCCATCAAGATGATGTGGATCCCGAAGAAGAAGAACTAGAGATTTCTTGAGGGTGACTCCACCAACATACTTCACTCATATTATTTTGGCGAGGACAAGTGCAAACAACTTCCACATCTTGCACTAGTTCAAGGAGTCACAAACCCTCTTGTTGGTAAGACAAGGGACAAGGTGACCTAATGCTTTCATGGACATCATCTTGTGTGTATATCACTCTATGTCTACGGATATCCTTGTTTGTTCCTTGTGGGACTAACCCGTGTAGGTATTGAAAGTGAAACTCACTCCAATGGATTGCTCCGAATGATCTACATCAACATTGAGCATCCACATCTTCAACATCTACATGAAGTCATCATCGACAAAGCCCAAGGTTAGTTCATCCCTCTAAGGGGGGATATCACATCTAGGGGGAGCTTTACTCTAATCAATTGAGCTAAAGCAACTCTAATGATGTGAACACAACAATGCTTTATGTAAAAGTGGTAACCCCACTTGTGCTTAAACGATAAGTATGGCCTATGATCAAATGTTCTCATTTGACTAGACAATATACTCATATATAGATGACCTAGTCATCGCCTATTGCTTGATAGATGCTAGAGTGTTTGTGCATGCTTTGTCACATATTTCATTTTCCATTTTATTGTGTGAGCATGTTGATTGCATATTTTACTCATTCGAGGACATCCACTTGTTGCTTTGATTGTTTGGCTTTTTCTCTTTTGCCAAGTGGATGGACAAGAATGTCTAAGAACCTCCTCTAGCTATCTATGCTTTTCTCGTCTCAAACTCTATTCATGCTACATCACAAAGTTTGATCAAGTCAGATTCGAACCACTCTGTGTGAGAAGCACTCGGAGTCCCCGATTCGTCATAGACTTAAACTTCCAAAACCTCTTTGTGCATTTCGGTATGACCGATCCATCCACTTCAGTCACACCGAGTTCACTGAGTTGATATAGGTTTTCAATCTCGGTGCAACCGATTTGAACTTTTCGGTCACACCGAGCTGCAGTAACCCCTTGTGATTCCGCATCTCGGTGCCACCGAGTTGTTCCACTCGGTCACATTGATAGGGTCAGGATATATATACCCACGGGTGAGATTTTGGAAATTTCTTCAAAACTCCTCAGCCCGTGTGTGTCCTGCTCTGCCGCATCGGGTCTCCGGATCGTCTCCTCGTCGCCAGTGACCTCCTGCCGCTGGTCTCCATTGCCGTCAACGGGATTCTGCCCCGCCGTTGTCGCCGTAGCGAACTCACCGCCGAGCTAGGGTATGAGTTCGAACATTTGTGTTATTTCCTTACTCCGATTCATAGCACATTGCTTTGCCATGATCTTTACCAAATATGAAATCAATCTATCCAGAGAAAATTCCTTTAGGTTAGGTTTGATTCGAAAATTTAGGGTTAGGTTTCCGCCGAACTCATCTCGGACCGACCGAGTTGTAGAAATCGGTCTCTCCGATTTGGCTTAGGCCATTGCACATGCGCTTTTCGGTCTAACAAAAAATTGCAAATCGGTGCGACCGAGTCCAACTCTCTGTGAAACCCTAGCAATCTCGGAGCCACCAAACTGTGACTTGGTCTGACTGAGTTCACTAGTTTAGACTCCAAAAGTTGCTTTGGTATCACTGAATTTAACAAATCGGTAGCTCTGAAATGATTTCTGTGGAGAACTAAAACTAAGTTTTTGACTCATCTGTTTTGCAAAAACTCTGCACTTTGTGATGCTCATCTACTCTACCTCATCTATATCCATTCACAGGGTTTGCTGTCAGTTTGCTTGCCAAGATGTCTGACCAGAGTGATAGCCAGAACATATCAGAAGAGCAAGTGCAGATGAGTGAGGGCACTAGTCCCTCAAGCAGCTATGATGAGGGCAGCAGGAGCACTCCCAGCAATTTGCCAAAGGCAGCCACTAGAACAAGGAAGAAGAGAACCTCAGATTCTGAGGATGAGGACTATGTGGCTACAGAGGAGGAAGTGAGCTCCAAAAAGAAAGTCCTAAAGAAGGAGTATGGCACAGCTGCTGCAACCAAGCCTGGGTTGCACAAGAAGGCACCTGCAAAGAGAGTGCCAACGTCAAAGCCAAGGAAAGTTCCAACAGGAGAAACCATGAAATTCACAATAGAATTTGATGATGGTGAGGCAGTTGGAGATGGGAAGAAGAGGAAGAAGGCCAGAACAACTTCTGCCAAAGTTCTTGGACATCCTTCTATGAGAAGAAGTGATGATGAAGCTGAGGAAGAAGATGTTGCACCCCCTCCCAAATCACGAAAGCTTGTGGGTGATGCAATCAAGTCAGGGGCTGCTCCATCTAAGCCCAAAAGTGCTCCCAAAGCTACTGCTCAAACTCAGAAGCCTTCTAAGCCCAAGAGAAGCACCAGGAACATACCAGCTGAAGAGAAGAACAAGACCCCGGTGCCTGAAGTAGAAGAAGAAAATGCTGAAGCCCAAGTGCTAAGAAAATTGAAACCAAAGATTCCAGACCACAATGACACTCATCCAGTGGCAGAAGATATGAGCATTAGGAAGGATGCAGGACTGAGACTTTGGAGACAGTCTGATCCATATGCTGTAAGGAGGAGGACTGCTGTGGACTACAGATTCCACACCAAAGAATAACAAGATTTCTATGAGACCATTCTGCTGGACAAGAAACCTATTGTCTTTGATATGAAGTGGGTTGATTGGCAATTCATTGATGAGAATGAAGATTATTTTCCAGGAGTGCATGAAAGCTTCCATGCTTGTGGAGTTGACAAGTTTGTTGCACAGAAGCTTACCAAATGGAATGATGAGCTCATTGTGCAATTCTACTCCATTGCTCATTTCTATCCAGATGGAAGAATTGTTTGGATGTCTGAAGGTACAAGGTACCAGTCAACTGTAGATGAGTGGGCCAAGTTGATCAATGCCCCAGAAGAGCATGAGGATGATTTGGATGTGTATGCCAAGAAGAAGAAAGACCACAACTCTATGGAAAATATGTGCAAGGAGATCCCAGACAAAGCCTTGGAAACTCACAAGTTTGGAGTTGTACACTACTTGTTGTCTGGTCTGCCTACTATCAACACAATCTTGAGGCATACTCTGTTACCCAAATCTGGAGATCACAAGATGATCAGAGGACATTCCATCAACTTGCTGCAAATCTTTGATGTTCCTCAAAAATTCAAAGTCATGAGTCTGATTGTAGATACAATCAAAAGGACAGCTATTTATCAGAAAAGATCTTGTGGGTATGCTCCACACATTCAGGTGCTCATCAACTCCAAGATGGGCACAGCCACTTACTTGTTGGACAAGGAGCATTTACCTTTGCACCCAGAATTTGAAGATAACACAATTGTGATGAATGAGGATGATCCTTCATCAGTGCAAGAACAAGAGAAGAGAGCAAAAGCAAAGGCAGAAAAAGCTGCAAAGATGCCAAGTATTGAGGAGGCATCTGAATTGTTCTTAAAGAGCAAAGAAGGTCAACTAGCTTATCTGATTCAAGCAACATTGAGGATTGAGAAGGGCTTGGCCACCCTGACTCAGAATCAGGAGAGCTTGGAGAGGATTATAGAAACAAAGTTCTATGATCTTGATCTGAAAGTCACTGAGATACAGACTACAGTTGAGCATCTCTAGGAGGAAGCAGAGGAGAAGAAGGGGAAGGCAACTACATATGCTTTTCAGCGAGTGCCAAGAGGTCAGAGGTCAGCTACAATGCCAGTGCCAGATACTAGAGCTACTTCATCTGCACCAGCAGCAACAGCTTCAGTACCACCTCCAGCAGCCACTCCACCAGCTCCAGCTACATCAACTGATGCCTTCGTCCTTGGAGTCCTCTCTACACCACCTCCCGAAGACCAAGCCTGAGAGACACATAGGACTATGCATTTTCAAACTTTTTGGTAACTTGTTGCCAAAGGGGGAGAAATGTATAGATCATAGGCTTTGAGAGAGAGTGTTGTGTTCTTTGTTTCTCTTGCATTTTGGTTGAACTTTTGTGTGCTTGTTTGATACATTATGTCGATGTGTGAGATACTTATATGATCATGTGTTTGATCATATCATACATTAATGTTTGCTTGGATGATATTATCTTTTATATCCCATATATGATCATTCACTTTGCTTGGTGATGAGTGCATGTT
Source organism: Triticum aestivum (assembly GCF_018294505.1). NCBI lineage: Eukaryota > Viridiplantae > Streptophyta > Magnoliopsida > Poales > Poaceae > Triticum > Triticum aestivum. The sequence goes on from NC_057796.1 coordinate 386,107,023, forward strand.
TTAATTCCTATCATTTTGAGCGCCCCACCAAGATGTATGTGACATGGATGAGTAACCCATGATCCTAATCGATTGTGCATTTGCATTCAAAAGCAAATTTTAAATAATGCACTAATTTAGGGGGAGCTCTTGCTTATCACATACTTCTCAAAGCGACGATGTTTTTCAAATCTTATTATCACTTGTCGAAGCTTTGATCTATATGTTGTCATCAATTACCAAAAAAGGGGAGATTGAAAGTGCAACTATCCCTAGGTGGTTTTGGTAATTACTAACAACATATAGCTCAGTGAACTAATGCTATTTCAAGATGATCATTTCGGAAAGTTCAATGATTGGCATGGCATGGATTAGGAATGTGGACCCCTCAAAATGCCAAGGACACATATTGGCTCAAGCTCAAGACTCTACATTTTCATTTTAGTGATCCAAGATCACATTGAGTCCATAGGAAAAGCCAATACTATTAAAAGGGGATCAGGTGTTGCTTATTGGCTTGCTTTCTCAAAATGCTTAGTGATATGCTCCAAAAGCCCTCAACCACTTTCTCATATCCACATATGTCCCAAACCAAAGGTCAAACTCGGCCCCACCGATTTGATCTATCCGGCGCCACCCAGTTCATTTGACATAGCCACTGCCATAAACCCCAATCACTTCGGTCTCACCGATAGGGATCTCGGTCTCACTGAGATGGGATTGCAAACTCTCTGTTTCCCTTTGTAAAGTTTCGGTCTAACCGAGATGAGCGATAGGTCCCATCGAGTTCGCAATGCAAACTCTCTATTTCCCCTTCATAACATTTCGGTCTCACCGAAATGAGCGAATCGGTCCCACCGAGTTTGCCTGACCAACTCTCTGGTTAGCTTATTACCAAAATCGGTCCCACCGAGTTTGAGTAATCGGTCTCACTGAGATTACGTTATGCTCTAACCCTAATGAAATCGGTCCCGCCGAGTTGACATGTCGGTCCCACCGAATGGCCTAACGTTCACATTTTGAACTGAACCGGTCTGACCGAGTTTTATGATTCGGTCCCACCGAGTTTCGTGAATTCTGTGTAATGGTTAGATTTTGTGTGGATGCTATATATACCCCTCCACCCACTCTTCATTCGTGAGGAGAGCCATCAGAACATGCCTACACTGCAGCATACATTTTCTGAGAGAGAACCACCGACTCATGTGTTGAGGTCAAGATATTCCATTCCAACCACATAAATCTTGATCTCTAGCCTTCTCCAGGTTGCTTTCCACTCAAATCATCTTTCCACCAAATTCAAATCTATGAGAGAGAGTTGAGTGTTGGGGAGACTATCATTTGAAGCACAAGAGCAAGGAGTTCATCATCAACACACCATCTATTACCTTTTGGAGAGTGGTGTCTCCTAAATTGGTTAGGTGTCACTTGGGAGCCTCCATCAAGATTGTGGAGTTGAACCAAGGAGTTTGTACGGACAAGGAGATCGCCTACTTCATGAAGATCTACCCTAGTGAGGCAAGTCCTTCGTGGGCGATGGCCATGGTGGGATAGACAAGGTTGCTTCTTCGTGGACCCTTCGTGGGTGGAGCCCTCGTGGACTTGCACAACCGTTACCCTTCATGGGTTGAAGTCTCCATCAACGTGGATGTACGATAGCACCACCTATTGGAACCACGGAAAAAATCTCCGTGTCTACATTGTGTTTGCTCCCTCCAAACTCCTCCCTTTACCTTCATGTGCAATGTTTTACATTCTGCTGCTATACTCTTAGACTTGCATGTGTTGGTTGACTGCTTGACTTGTGCTAAGTTGCTAAAATCTGCCAAGAGTTAAAATTGGAAAAGGCTAGATTTTCATTTGGTCAAGTAGTCTAATCACCCCCCTCTAGACATACTTTCGATCCTACACGATTGAATCCAAAAATGAAAGAGGTGGTAAGAGCTAAAATATTAAAACTTCTGGAAGTAGGTATTATCTATCCTATAGCTGATAGCAGATGGGTAAGTCCAGTTCATTATGTGCCTAATAAGGGTGGTATTACTGTCGTTCCTAATGATAAAGATGAACTTATTCCTCACAGAATAGTAACTGGTTATAGGATGGTGATAGATTTTAGAAAATTGAATAAAGCTACTAGGAAAGATCATTATCCTTTGCCTTTCATCGATAAAATTCTAGAGAGGTTGTCTAAGCACACACACTTTTGCTTCCTAGATGGTTATTCTGGTTTTTCCCAAATACCTGTTGCACAATCTAACCAAGAGAAAACCACTTTCCACTGTCCTTTTGGATCCTTTGCTTATAGACGTATGCCTTTTGGTTTATGTAATGCACCTGCTACTTTTCAAAGATGTATGTTTGCTATTTTCTCTGACTTTTGTGAAAATATTGTTGAGGTCTTCATGGATAATTTTTCTGTTTATGGAACTTCATTTGATGATTGCTTAAGCAACCTTGATCGAGTTTTGCAGAGATGTGAAGAAACGAATCTTGTCTTGAATTGGGAAAAATGGCACTTTATGGTTAATGAAGGTATTGTCTTGGGCCATAAAATTTCTGAAAGAGGTATTGAGGTTGACAAGGCTAAGGTTGATGCTATTGAGAAGATGCCATGTGCTAAGGATATCAAAGTTATAAGAAGTTTCCTTAACCATGCTGTTTCTATAGGAGATTTATTAAAGACTTCTCTAAAATTTCCAGGCCTCTTACCAACCTTTTGCAAAAGGATGTTCCTTTTGTTTTTATGATGATTGTGTAGAAGCTTTTGAAACTCTTAAGTCTGCTTTAATTTCGGCACCTATTGTTCAGCCACCCGATTGGGATTTACCTTTTGAAATCATGTGTGATGCTAGTGATTATGCTGTTGGTGTTGTTCTAGGGAAGAGAGTTGATAAGAAACTGAATGTTATTCATTATGATAGTAAGACTTTGGACACTACCCAAAGGAATTATGCTACTACTGAAAAAGAGTTTCTAGCAGTTGTGTTTGCTTGTGATAAGTTTAGATCTTACATAGTTGATTCCAAGGTTACTATGCATACTGATCATGCTAGTATTAAATATCTCATGGAAAAGAAGGATGCTAAGCATAGGCTTATTAGATGGGTTCTTTTGTTACAAGAGTTTGATCTTCATATTGTTGATAGGAAAGGGGCTCAGAACCCTGTGGCTGATAACTTGTCTAGATTGGAAAATGTGCTTGATGACCCACAACCTATTAATGATAGTTTTCCTGATGAGCAGTTAGCTGCTATTAATGTTTTTCATAATACCCCTTGGTATGCAGACTATGCTAATTATATTGTTGCTAAGTTTATACCTCCTAGTTTCACTTACCAGCAAAAGAAAAAGTTCTTTTATGATTTGAGACACTATTCTGGGATGATGCACATCTTTACAAAGAAGGGGTGGACGGTATTGTTAGACGTTGTGTGCTTGAGCATGAACAGGAACAGATTCTTCGGAAGTGTCACTCCGAAGCTTATGGAGGACACCATGCAGGAGACAGAACTGCACACAAGGTATTCCCATCCGTTTTTTATTGGCCTACCCTCTTCAAGGACGCTCGTAAGTTTGTCTTATCTTGTGATGAGTGTCAAAGGATTGGTAATATCAGTAGACGTCAAGAAATGCCTAGGAATTATTCTTTTGTTATTGAACCATTTGATGTTTGGGGTTTTGATTATATGGGACCTTTTCCAAAGTCCAATGGGTATACTCATATTCTTGTTGTTGTGGATTATGTCACTAAGTGGGTGGAAGCTATCCCCACTAGTAGTGTAGATCACAACACCTCTATTAAAATACTTAAGGAAGTTATTTTCCCACGGTATGGAGTCCCTAGATATATTATGACTGATGGTGGTTCACACTTTATTCATGGTGCTTTTCGTAAGATGATTGCTAAGTATGATGTTAATCACAGAATTGCTTCTCCTTATCATCCTCAGTCTAGTGGTCAAGTTGAGTTAAGCAATAAAGAGATAAAGTTAATTTTGCAAAAGACTATCAATAGATTTCGAAAGAACTGGTCTAAGAAATTAGATGATGCTTTGTGGGCTTATAGAACTACTTATAAGAATCCTATGGGCACGCCTCCTTATAAAATGGTTTATGGAAAAGCATGTCACTTACCTCTTGAATTGGAACGTAAAGCTTTTTGGGCTGTCAAGGAACTTAACTATAATTTCAAGCTCGCAGGTGAGAAGAGGTTATTTGACATTAGCTCACTTGATGAATGAAGAACCCAGGCTTATGATAATGCCAAACTATTCAAAGAAAAAGTCAAATGATAACATGATAAGAGGATTCAAAAGAGATAATTCAAGGTGGGTGAATATGTTTTATTATATAACTCTCGTCTTAGATTCTTTGCAAGTAAACTCCTCTCCAAATGGGAAGGACCATACATTATCGAAGAGGTTTACCGCTCCGGAGCCATAAAGGTTAATAATGCCGACGGTACTAACCCGAAGGTGGTAAATGGGCAAAAGATCAAGCACTATATTTCAGGTACACCCAGTAATGTCGAAATTAATATTATTGACACAATCACACCGGAGGAATATATCAAGAAGTCCTTTCAGAACACTCCAGAATACTGAAAAAGGGAAAGGTACATGATACGGTAAGTAAACGGACTCCAAAAAATCTGCAAAATATATTCTGTCAGTTTTGGAATATTTAGAAAAATACAAAATAAAAGGAAGCCGAGAGGGTCCACCAGGTGCCCACACAGCACCTGGGTGCCCCCCCCGGGGGCGCGCCCTGGTGTTGTGTGGGGCCCTGGTGCACCTTCCCGACTCCATTTTCCTCTCGTTTTACTTGTTTTGCAAGATGAAAAATCTATATATATCCCCCGAATTGTTTTGACCACCGTATCGCGAGATATCTTCTGTTCATGTTTCTTGCTGATTTCTGGCAGATTCGAAAATATGGCATCTCAAGAATCTGTCAGGGAGAACCATGTTCCCCAAGTTTATAAAGAAACAGATGCTGGTCTGAGAAGGGTGGACGTTACGAAGGCCAAGGAGGAGTTACTTAAGGAGACCAAGAGCAAGATGGGGGTAGAGAACCAGAACTCCGAAGAAGAACAATCTGCTTTCAAGGAAAAGGACGCGGAGGAGGAAGATATCCTGCGACCATATTATCATCTACGACCCCCATCCTTGATCGAGGTTCTGAGGTTATGTGAAATAACTCATGTTCGTAAAACTTACCTCACCTGTGAAGTTATTTTGTTGGAGGAACAAATCACAGCACAAAGGAGCGTGAACTGGAGACTGGTAGCCTTATTGGAGCTAAAAGTCAGGATTGCTTCATCACCTCCATCACCAAAGAAGGAAGCTTGATCACACGGGTACACTACAAAAAAATACACTTCTGTGATGATATGTGTTTGTCACAGTAGGTCACATTTTCTGTCATGCATGTACATCCATGACGATTTTATGACAGAATAAAGATAGTCGTACCTGTGCTGTCGTAGAAGTGTTCCATGACATTATCAAAATTACCATCACAGAAGTGTTCACTTCCATGACGATAAATGTCGCGTCATGGAAGTGCTTTCGTCAAGGGTGACCGACACGTGGCATCCACCGTAACGGGTCGCCGTTAAGCTATCGGGTCCGGTTTTGGATCCGATAACCCGCTAACAGCCACGACCAATGCCGATTTCCACGTGTAAAATTCTCATTGGCCGACGGAACCACATGTCAGCTCAGCGTTGGCACATGTGTCACTCATCCAATGGGCGAGATGCGTCTATGATATGTTGACACATGGACTAGCTCAAAAGAGGCCCATAAAGATTAAATGGGCCGCCAACTAAAGGCCCACAAGATTTTGCGGACCATAATGGGCCGGCCGAACTAAAGGCCCACAAGATTTTGTGGACCATAATGGGCCGGCCAGCTAAAGGCCCACGAGATTTTGCCGACCATAATGGGCCGGCCCAGCTAAAGGCCCACAAGATTTTGAGGACACTAGTGGGCCGGTCCATTAACAGGCTGCCATGTTTTGGGCCAAATGCCGGCCCATATTTGATCCGGTCCATTAACAGCCTGCCACGTTCCGGGCCTAATAAAGACCCATATGAGATCAGGTCCGTTAAAATCCTACCATGTTCTGGGCCAAATTACGGCCCAGATCAGATCCGGCCCTTTAAGAGGCTTTGGGCTAAATTATGGCCCATATCAGATTCGGCCCGTCAACTGGACGCTATGCTTTTGGGCCCACTTGCTAAAGGCCCATTTAGTAATTCGGCCTGATATTAGTTTCGGCCTGTTAAAGGCCCGTTTAACATTTCGGCCTGTTAAAAGCCCGTAATATAGTGTGGCCTAACTACGGCCCGGTTTGCATCCGGCCTGCTCACAGCCGATAATCTTATTGGGCCAAACAAGGACCGAGACAATTTTGGTCTATTAACGGCCCATGATGTGATTGGTACAATCATGGGCCGGGGTCTATTTCGGCCTGCTGCCGGCCTGTGAGCTGTTCGGCATGTTTCGGGCCCAACCTACTTTTCAGCCTCCTAAAAGCCCATTGAGTTTTCTTGCGAAAATAGGGCCGGCAGTTGACTCGACCTATTAAAGGTCCGAATCTACTTGTGGGCCAGTTTACATTTAGGCTTGTTAACAGACCAAGATGACTGGGCCCATGATGCGGATCATACATAGTGATTTGCATGACGGCCCGATTATGTACCGTAATTTTACGGTTTGGCCGTTTTACTGCGAAGACAGGATATATATACAGTAAAATAACTGCAGCATCATGAATAAGAAAAAACCTAGACTATACAATAAAGAAATTGCGACATATTACATCCACTGGGCATCAAAGTTCGCCACTATGATAATAAAGCACAAGCAGACAGCAGATTACATACACTGGGCATCAAAGATCGCCACTAGTGCAAATAAACACGCCGATAAAATAATATACAAAACCGACAACACTTCAATAGAGTTCAAGAAAGGTTAGCCCTGCTCGGGAGCTGCAGCGCAAGCAGCTGAGCAAGCTGATGAGAGTGCGCTTGTTTGACACTTATATCCTCCTCACTCTGAAAGATAAACAAGCAGACAGATGACAGGTTTTGCACATATAAGTATCAGTGCTGACAATTCATCACATTTCTTACTGACGAGTAAAGTGACACAGTTTAAAATAGCATTAACACAATATGGTATTGTTCAGGTCAAGACATGGCAGGAAATGACATTGTGAAGGAGTTGGCAACTTCACGACACCACTAGATTACAGATCAAGAACTCATAAGTATCAATGGTTAGTGTGCTGTCAATTTATCTCATTTCAGATTGGCAAATAAAGAGACGGTTTAAATAATAGTAGAATGATATGACATTGTTCATAGTTAAGACATTGCAGAATATGACATTGTGTTGTAGTGGGTAGGTTCACCACACCACTGGATTACGGATCAAGAATAGAAGCATACATGTAGTGCAAAATAAGATCACTTGCTCTGTATAGTTTAATTTACATGGTATGAAGAAGGAACTTGGTTGCACAACTGAAAACTTAAATGAGAAGGACAAACTTTTGTTTATGAACTACATAATAAACTTTAAACATGCAATTTGATGCAAACACCAAAAATAAACAGCTGTTGCAGTCATGCCTAACAAAATATACACAACAAAGTTTGAAGGCTTGAGAAGGACAAACTTACATTATTGGTGAAGACATGCTCTATAAAGCCCTTGTCCATGCTGATGGGGGGGGGGGCAATTCAAGAAGTTTACCACAGATTCTTCTTCATAAGCATTGCCTTTATTCTACATTTTGTTAAGAGTAAATATAGATGTGATAATATCAGAAAAAATGGAGAATATTTAAGATAAGATGAAGAGTGATGCTACATAACCAAGTAGCTATAAATGTAAGTACAGCGATACAGGCAAAAGGTACAGCCAAGAGCAATGCAGAGCTAAACTTCTTCAGTACCATCGGTGTTATCCAACCTTATGGTAAGAGTAAATATAGATCTGATGTGTAGAAAATGGAGGGCAAAGGAAAATAAGCTGCAGAGTGATGGTACATGAACAACTACCTGTCAATGTAAGTACACTGATAAAGGACAACAGGTACTTACAAGAACAATGCAGAGCTAAAAAATTTCATTGGCATTGGATATATTCTACACTAATGTAACCATTCGTATAGATCAGATAATTTGGAGCGAACAATTAATAAGAAAGCTATCATGCATACTGCTGTCACATAATGAACCACGTATGTATGCAAGTACAGTGATACAGGACAATAGGTACTAACAAGAGCAAAGCAGCGGGCAGCATATTTGCGATATCCTCTCGTCCTTTTCAAACTGGAATTCTTCTTCGAGTAGATTTCCTGCAAAAAAGATCCGTAAGGCACATGCGGAAAAGTAGAAGTTCAAATTGTCATGTGATATCATAGACAGTACCTCATCCTGGGAACGAGACCAGTGCATAACAAGGTTTTTCCATTCAATGTCTTCTAAATTTAGCACAGGAGACTTCACCGGAAATTCGTTTATAGACTTGCCATCAAAGTGTGATTTCCTCAGGTAACATCGACACTGCTGCAATGCTTCCTTGAAAAGCGCAAGCAAGCTTTGCTCGTCATGACTATCTAGATTGACCCTCGCCTACTTACAATAATGTAATGTAAATCATTGATGTGTTCAATTAGCAGAAAACAGGAAAATAATCACCATGAATAATAGCACTTACACGTAAGTGGGACAGGAAGATGTGAAAATGGTGTTTGTCTTCACCATAATCTTCCCATGATGGGAATATATGAATGTAGTCCCTAACAACATTGAAAGCATTGTCTTTTAAACTGGGAATAACTGGAATGGGGTTCCAATCTGCAGGAAATGGTCATTTCTACAGTTGGGATAGGTCTTCGGCCGGTGGACTTGCTGTACTTTTTGCTGGAGTGGGATTTTTTTGTGGTATGGCTGGTGCTATGGCAACTGAAATCCGCATACCTTTTGTTGGAGTGCAGGTCCTGTGTGGTGGGGCTAGTGGTGTGGCCAGTGAAGTATGGGTACAGTCTGCTGGAGTCGGTCCTACGTTTTGTGTCACTGGTTGTAGAGCCAATATAAGTGGGGTGCTATCTGATTTCTCCGGCACCACCATGTTTTTCACGGACTTTGCTGGTGCTCCTTCAGGTTCGGCAATCACCCTCTTCCTTTTTGATGTCTGATGCACAAGAACAGCATTTGAGTGAAAAAACATGGTATGATGACAGATGGAATATGTATTGATAATGGATGGGCATGGCATCTTGACATATATGATGAGTAAACTAAGCAGATGGTGGTGCAACAAAGTAGAAGAAATGCAAGACAACTTATGCAAGATATGCGCAATAAATAAAACCTTTCCAAATTAGAACAGGCACCTTGATGGGTGAACAGGACAGGCCATCTGCCTTTGACTCCTCGAGGTCAGAATAGTCATTTGGATCATATTCTGAACAAGAATCTACAAGTGGGGAGCGTATGAGTTTCACTGCATCCAGAATGGCACTCAATGCCTTGGTGCCAATTTTGTAAGTCGTTGCAGTGTTCCACAATATTCTTCTGATGCGCGGATTCTGATATTCACTATGATTACGTATAATATCTGAGAAGCATGAAAACATAAATAGTAGTGAGATTATCTTTGTAATGCAGAGGATATTCTAATATCGGGGCGCCCCTGTAAACCCTTGTGTGCTATCACTGGATTCTCATGAGAGAGCCCATGTGTGATGTAATATGGTGCGTGCATTAGTATAATCTGACACAAGTACACACAAAAATAGGCTCAAGAAGTAAGGATAGTTGGCAGATGATAGGTTCATAATATACTATATAGAGAGTTTATTGCCAAACCATGATAACAAGAGCACACAACAACTAGGAAGATCATAGTGTACATAAAAGGGGTACACCATAACCAGGATATATAAATCGGGAAAGTGGAATTGGCTAGAAATTACGGTGTTGTATTGCCGCTACTAATTGAAAGCCCATCGATCACGTACAGGCCAGCTCTATCAGCTGTTGACCGCAGATGTCCCTGCTCCCCTTCCTAACAAGGAACAAACTGTACGTACTAAATACAGAATAACAAAAGAGTAACATGTTAAAGAACAGAAGAGGAAGCATATTCTTGAGGTTCCGCTTCATTGCATACAATGTTGGTTGCCCACTCATGATGAATCACAGCACCCAAAGAAATGCAATTCAATGTTGTCTCGCTATATGTGGCCACATGCATTTGGAAAATCAAGTGGGAGCATTACCTGACCAATTAAATGCATGTCTGTTAACTAATATCAGTATCATATCACAATTCGTATTTGAAGAACTAAGCTTTGGACTTATGATTAGTGTGTTGTTTAGCTGCAAGAGTGGACTGCTGCTAGTGCGACACAAAGCAGCTACGCAGATCATAGTGTAGATATAACGGGAAAACCGTAAGCATCACAAGTAAAATCAGCAAAGTGGAACTTGCTGGAATATATGTGCTAGTATTGCCGGTACGGCTAGAAAGGGTTCGGATACCAGCTCTCTTCAACTGAAGGTGCGGTACTGTTAATATCCGTGTAACTCTCAAAGGCGACATAGCTCCCCGCATTTCCTTGCTAATCTTATAGTATTCAAGTGGGCAGGCCACTACAGTTACTATTCCTATGTTTACAAAATCCTACGAATCAAAGAGGCCCGAAGAGTTCAAAGTGTCCATCACAACTGACCGTATAGACCTCTACACTGCAAATGTCCCTGCTCATCTTCACTACAAGGAACATACTGTACTACTATCATACTCCCTCCATTCCAAAATATAAGTCTTTGTGGAGATTTCCACTATGTATCACATACAGATGTATACAAATACATTTTAGAGTGTAGATTCACTCATTTTGCTCCATATGTAGTCCATGGTGGAATTTATACAAAACTTGTATTTAGGAACGGAGAGAGTACTTATTAAAGAAGAATGGAAGAGGAACATGCTAAAGAAGAGCAAGCAGATTTTGGATAATAAAATGTTCGTTGCGCGGTGCCCACACATGATGAACCAGAGCGCATTAAGAATGCAACTCCCTGCTGTCTCTCTATATGTGGTGCACGTGCTTTTCGAAAGTAAAGTAGGAACATTAGCTGACCAATTAAACGTTATCTATTTTAGTAATATCAGCATCATATCAGATTCGTATTTGAGCAACATGTTTGGAATTATGAGTGGCACGTTGTTTAGCTTGATGGATTCAGGAGCAGTGCTAAGAAAGTACGATGATGGTACTGAATATAAAGGCATGTATGCATGCAAGTCACGCGACTTTTGTCATTTGGGTCATTCGACCATTTCAGGCGGTTGGATGAAGATCCTACGTCTCCTAACCCTTCTTCTTCCTCGTCTTTGATACTTCCCATACAGAACACCAGACGGGCCGCCGGCCGGACCACCGGCCCCCACCGCCTGTGTTCCTCCACCACCCCCACCCCCGCCCCCACCCGCGTCGAGTTTTCTTCGTTCGGCGAGGCCCCACCACCGCCCCCACAACCATCGTCCCCACCCGAGCCCCTTCCTTCGCACCGGCGAACTCCGGCGGGCTCTAAAAAATCGACTGACCCATTTTGAAATTTAGTCTACTGTCATTTAACTAGTGTGGAATATAAAAGGGAAAACCATAAGCATTGCGAGTATAGTGTTGAGCGTGCCATGGCGGATCTAAAGGTGTGAACCGGACAATGGCAACTGCGCAACCAATGTTTGCTTTCAACTAACAAGTGATGGACAAGAAATCAGAGTAAAGCAGTGGCGATCTATTTTCTTGCTGCGATAAATAAGTTGAGCAGATACGAAAGAGTACCGCCTCTGGTGCGGCGCCGTGTATGCATCTGCTGAGAATTTGACGGTGTTGCGGTAGCGATGGCTGTCGGTGGCGTGGAAGCAGATCTAGGAGGATAGACGGTGGCGGCGGGGCGCGGTGGACGAGACGGTCATAGGAGCGGCGCCGACAAGGTGGATGACGGCGGGGATGAAGCGAGAGGACGGGATGCAAGGATCCTGGTCCGAAGCCGTGGATGAGAGAGGTCGATCTCTTGTAATGGACGACGGCGTCGGGGTATCAGCTCTGGCATGGTGGAGGAGGACGGCGGTGGATGGGGTGGCGGACGGAAGAGGCTGGGGTGGAGAGGGTGTTTTGGTGCCCACGGAGTACGAATGGGGAAATGGAGGGAGAGAGCAAGGGGGAACCATGTCTTCAGGGTGCGCTTTTCTCAAATGCGAGGAAATTTACAAACTTAGCCCCGGTTTAAAATTTCCTACATCACAGCAATATTAGTCGGTTGGGGATAGGATGGTAATCTCGCATACACCGAATATTTGCCGACGAGAGTTTATTTTTGGTGCCCACCATGTATGAATCGGGGAGGGAGTCAATTTCGGCCAAGGAGACACTATGTTTTGGCGCCCACCATGTATGAATCCGGGTGAGAGGCGGTTATGTCACGTTTGAGTGAAATTACAAACCTACCCCTATCGAAACCTATAGAAATCGAGCCGATAGGCTTTGCGTGTCAGGGATAAGCAGTAATTTCCATCTCGCAGATTTTGGTTTCGGGCGGTTACTGCGACTTTCCCCGCTTTGTTCAAATTTTTGCAGAGCAAGAGTGCACGTTTACCGTGCCGACTCAATTCGAATCTAGTTTGTATTCTATTTTTGTTCGGGTAGGATCCATTTTCGATTGGAATAAAATTCTATACACATCATTTTTTATATATACTTTCAAAAGCACAACAAAGAATTCTGCTCCTTTATATGTATAATATGATTTACAAATACAATGATCTCAAATTCATAAGGTTGAATTCAAAAAATTTAAACCAAATTATGTTCTTCTAAAATGTATGGATCAGTAATATCTACATATTAAATAACATAGATGTGCGTGAATTCATATGAGTATGCATGTTTGATAGATCTATTTTGGTTCGAGTATGAATTACATGTATCATCATCTCGAATTCAAATATTTGAATCCCTTTTATGTTGACTCCTTTCACGCCCATCTCTCTCGCATGCATGCTCCGTCATGTAGCTATCACTCTATTTCTCCAGCCCACCCGCACGCTCACTTCATGTTTCTCCTATCTTCGCAAACATGGTCTCTCGACATCTCCCTTGAGAAGTGTCACACTCTCCCTATCATTATACATTACATGGTTTTCATTATCTCTCACGTCTCTACCATTCTCTGGTATCACTAGGTACCTAAGCTTTCTTTTTCACCGCCACACACACAGTCTCACTCGTCTTTCACTTTGTCTTTCTCTCTATGGGGTTCTCTCACACACCCTATATGGCTCTAGATATGACTCATACCACTAAAATTACTCTCTCCTGCAGACACAACATTTGTTGTGGTCTCCTTTCCGTCTCCATTCCAGTTATAAAACTGACATTATTATTTTGTTTACCGATCAGACAAACTCCCCCCTCTCTCACACACAAACACAACTCCTGCTTCCACTCCCCTTCCCGACTACCGTCTCTCTCTCACACAAAACTCCCTCTTTCGCACACCGACTCGTATTTCTCTCACAAACATTTATCGACTAGCCTCTAGATAGGTTTATACACCCGCACACTCGTGCTTCCACTATTGCATACATGTCTCTCTCGCGCTCCTTGTATCTATGTAGATTTTTCTTCCCTTCTTGGGACACGCCCATTCGATCGTGCACACACACTATCGCCTCATTTTAAGCTAATACCTCGCGCACACACACTCTTTGTGTCTTTGTCACACATGCACTCCGTCCTCCTCCTCTCTCCCCCTCTCTCACACACATATGGGCTTTTTGCAACAACTAGCAAGATGCCCATGCGTTGCATGGAACATCAAGATGCATTTGTATCAGTAGTTTATCTTGTGGGAGAAAAGGGTGAACAAGGGAAGGCCTTATTTGCAAATGTGGAGAGGAGTGTGGGTATCTTTTTGCAAAATTGTCATAGTTTCCTTCCTATCCGTCAGATATAAATTGGACGGCCTATATTGCAGGATGGCAGGCACACCATCATCACCAACTCTGTTTTTATCTCTACTAGCAAGATGCTCGTGTATTGCACGAAACATCAATATGCATTTTTTTTACAAAACACCTGTTGTGATTGACCCATGCAGAAGTAATCCCATGTGTAAAAACTAATGATATCTCAAGAAATTTATCGGAAAACTGGTATCTCGACAATTTCATCGAAAAAATGAAAGATGAGAGATAAGGTGAGGAGGAGTGGAGCGTGGTGGTGACTGGTGGTCGGACTGGGCGGAGGCATGGAGATGGACGGCGTCGGCAGGCGGCAGCGACCACCATGCTAGATTGTTCCAGAGACTTCCTTTTTTAATTGCTCAGCAATGAGGTTGTGGGAGATAAGGACTATGAACGAGGCAAGGCCTTGTCTGTAAATGTGGAGAGAGGTGCGGGTATCTTTTGTAAAATTGTCATAGTTTGCTTTCTATCCGTCAGATATAGATCGGATGGTCTATATTACAAGATGGCAGGCACACCATCATCACCAACTCATTTTTTATAAGAGTAGAGACTCTTATAAAAAGCATAGTCGGTGATGATGGTGCCCCTGCCATCCTGCAATATAGGCCGTCTGATCTATATCTAACAGATAGGAAGGAAACTATGGCAATTTACCCGCACTCCTCTCCACATTTGCAGATAAGGCCTTCCCTCATTCATCCTTTTCTCCCACAAGATCTTGATGTTCCGTCCAACGCACGAGCATCTTGCTAGTAAGAGTAGAAATTAGACATATACCACTTCTCAAATCTTGAAACCAACAACATTCCTCCCTTATCTCATCAAAACCGCCAAAGGAATATATTTTGAGTGAAACATAACATATTTTTAGTGATATACATATTTCAAAACTAGACTCTATTTTCTATCAAATCGGTGAATATGTATTAATCTACTTTGATCGTGTGGCAACACATTGGCACATTGCTAGTAGTTATCACCATCGTATAATTTTTTGGACACCAGACAAACGGCGGGGTACATATACGAAGAGAAGAGGTGCACGCACGCAGTCGGTCTCTCGCTGTCTCACACACATGAGAGTTACGTAAAGGCGCCATTAACAAATAAACCCTAAAACCCTAGGTGCACGATTGCTGCATGCGCGGGTACCGGGTACGTGGTGGAGTGCACCTTTGTAGGAATAGTTAGCTCGCGTGATAATTTGATCTGTATAAGTTGATGGTCGGGACCACAGGTGAACGACCTGGAGGCGGTGGCTCGCCAGTTGCCACAAATCGAGTAGCCACATTTAAAATATCTTTTTTTGCGGGGTAAGAGTTCCGATTTTCAATGGCGCGTTATAAGTACTAAGTAGCTTTTAGAACAATTGGTATGGAGCGAAAATGGAATTCATAACTACTACCTCCTTGGCGTAGGGTTGTATGGGTTTATGTTGCGAGATGTTGAACCTGGTAGTTCTAGGGCAAATACTATGGTTTAGATGTTGGTTTTCAGTAATGAAAATTAGAATGGGGAAACCCTTCTTTGATAAAAAAACTACTACCTCCGTTTTGGTTTACTAGTAAAATGTGAATGGAAAACGAAATTTTGGTCAAAGTTTGTCCACAAATTTTACTTGTAAAATGTGAATGGAAAACGAAATTTTGTTGTACCCAAACAAAAAAGGACTGGAGGGAGTGATTGCTCTAACACGGACGCGACCTCCCATAGCGCAGGCATTGAATCGGCACGCCGGCCAAGAGGGCCCCACTCGCTGCAGGCCCGGCTGAACATGCCTCCTCACCGCATGCAACCGGCTTCAGACTGCCCCGCCTGCCTCCATTGAATCTGCACGTGTGCCGGCAACACGTCCTTGCGCGAGCCGGCCGGCATTTTAGAACACAAAAATTGACCAAAATATAATTAATTATGCATGGTCTTGACTTGTTGTGCTTGCACTGGTAGCAGGAACTAGAGGTTTTTCTTTATTTATAACTCTCCTCACATTTTTTTTGGCTTTGAAGCGAATCATGGTTGTGGACATTATCTTTGAATGTGCAGATATCTGTGAACATGAGTTTGATGTGGAAGTTGAACTTGGAATGTCGGGCTTGCGCGTGAACTATACCATGTCCAATGCTTCATCTGTTATTGTTTGGAAAGTAATTGTTGTTATTACATGACCGAAAAATAAATTATTTTGTGGCACATCGGTAGATGCACGGACATCACAACAGGCATGCTGACTGGATAAACATTTGAACCTAGCTATTATGAAGAAAATTTTGTATTGACAACAATTTTAGATAGCAGGGGACACCTAGCCTGCTCTGCCTCTGCTAGCTTGATTCTGGCTTCTTCCATCTCTTCTTTGGCTTGGGTGAAGAGAGCATCTCATTGCTCTTTTCGCTTCTTCAGGAACTCGGCTACATTCCCAAGGGCTGCTGCATGATTTCTTTCAGCCTTTACTAGAGCCACGAGGACACGAACAACTAACGACTCCACCTGGCTTGTGTGTAATCCAGCATCATCTGGGAATTTGCACCTTGTGTCTAATCCAACATCATAAGGGAATGGCACCTT
Source organism: Triticum aestivum (assembly GCF_018294505.1). Taxonomy (NCBI): domain Eukaryota; kingdom Viridiplantae; phylum Streptophyta; class Magnoliopsida; order Poales; family Poaceae; genus Triticum; species Triticum aestivum. The sequence continues at coordinate 386,123,639 of NC_057796.1, forward strand.
GTGTGTAATCCAGCCTCATTTTGGAAACATGATCTCGAGGTTGACCATACTTCCCTCCTCACAGGAACTGCATCCTGACATGAAGTTACTTATTTTTTAGATCAATACTCAGAGCAACGCAGATCCATTTAGTAGAAGCCAGATAAACGAGACTCGGAGAAGTGAATTCAAAAGGAAAAATATAAAAACAGACTACAAGGTGAGAACACCAACTTCCTACATCAAGCTAAAAATGAAAGCATTAGGACGATTAAGACTATTCTTATTACACATCGAAGAACATGATGCTAAGAGAAACAGAAACTATAACATATACGCATCGAAGAACACGAGGCTAAACGAAAGTAATTGAAAGGGTGTTACTTAGCAAAGCTCGTTTTACAGGTTCGGTGCAACTCCTCTTTAACTTGCCACGCTCCTTGAAGATGTCCCCAATATCCCGTGTTTGTTCTTCATTGCTCCTTTACATGTTCGCACTTTTGGTTTTAAAATATCAACATGGCAAGAAATATACACTACTAGTAATACTCACGCATCTTGTGGGTAACATTAAAGGACTCGTCTGCCATGTTAGAGCATCTCCAACAGAAGTGCGACGCGCGGCGCTTTAAAAAGTGTTTACAGTGCTGAGATCGAGAAGTAGAGATAGAGAGTAGAGACTAGAGAGTAGAGGATAGTTCTCCGCATAGATATAGCATAGATAGATAAAAAATAGATAATTCAACAACTCCTCATCGTCCGACTCCTCCTCGGTGATGTCCTCCTCCGACGTCTCAATGTAGGCATGAAGATACCGATCGTCGTCGGATTCCCAGGGCGACATTGCTCCTAGCCTCATGTTGAATTGAGCGTCCGCCTTTCGCGTACGCTTGTCCTCGTGATAGGCGGCTCGCTCCGCCCTCCTCTTCTCCCTCTCCACCCTCCTTTGCGCGTAGAACTCGCGCTCATTGATGATGTCCTGTGCGGAGCGTTGGCGCCACAGTGCCATGGCTTCCTCGTCCATCTCGGCGATGCCGAGACGGTGCTGCCGCCTCCGGTTGTCGTGAGGATCATCGTCGGTGATAAGCCGCGGCAGAGGCGCGAGCTCCTGCGCCCGCTCCCGCATCGGCATGTTGGGGAAGTTCAATGTTCTATGAGGCCACCGGAGGCGCCACGCCACTGCCTCGTACGCGCGGGCGGCCTCGTTGGCGGTGTTGAAATTGCCGAGGCTGAGGCGCATCCCGCGGAACCGGATCTCGGCGGAGAAGCCACCGGAGGGGCGCACGCGGACACCGCGGTATCCCCAAGTTTCCCGGTGACGCGGCGGCATGGTGGCGCGGTGGCGGCGAGGCGAGAAAGAGCGGGGAGAGAGCGGTGGCGAGGCACAGAGCAGGGAGAGAGCGGTGGCAAGGCACAGAGCGGTGGGAGGGCGTTGGATTTTATAAAGCGCGCCGGACGTCGCACGCCAAAACTAGCGCGCACCCGGCCGCTTTTGCCCGCGCGCGTGATCCTTTCCCGACGTCCCTGCTATCTCTACTCTCTTCTCTACTATTATATTATTTTATATTTAATATTTATCTCTACTTCTCTACGCTCTACTTTTTTCTTTTAAAAAACAGAGTTGGTGATGATGGTGTGCCTGCCATCCTGCAATATAGGCCGTCCGATTCATATCCGACGGATAGGAAGGAAACTATGGCAATTTTGCAGAAAGATACCCACACCCCTCTCCAGATTTGCAAATAAGGCCTTCCCTCGTTCATCCATTTCTCCCACAAGATAAACTACTCATACAAATGCATCTTGATGCGTGCAACGCATGGGCATCTTGCTAGTTCTAAAACTTTCCATCATTTGCTACACTATTGGTTGCAGATGAAGAACCTACCCAAGCACAACGTGATACAGGAGCGACGCCCAATTACAAGTTGATATTCTGTTGGACAATGGTGGCTATAACCAATTACTTCTACGGGAACAATAGCAACCTGGCAATTTGAAGGGTAGGTATGAAAAAAATTGGAACTGCACATGTACTGCTAAGTGATTCAATACACACATTACCAATCGAGGATGAGAACGATGGTCGCGGCGGCCTCTGTGCATCATGGTTGGCAACGGGAGTTAGTTCATTGTCCACGACGGTGGTGCTTCTGCGCTTGGTGTCGGCTTCCGGGAAGCAGATCCGAGACCGTGGAAGGCGGTGCCGGGGAAGAGGCTCCGTGTGCGCCGACAACGGTGGACCGTCTCCAGTGCGGCGTACGAGGTCGTCGATGAGGCAGATGCGCTGCGGTCGACGAGTGCGCCAATGTAGAAGGGGAGGAGCACGAAGGCTGCGGTGCCATGGAGAAGTCTATTTTGTGGTGGATAGAAAATGGGGAGTATTCAGGTGTACTACTCTGGGTGCCAGGGTGGGGTTGGCTGGGTAGGGTGAACCTGAAGTTATGAAAATAGCCCCCTACCAAGCGTCATCCGTAGGCCTGTTCTGAAGGCTATGATGGTAACTTCGCACTGCTCGAATCAGGGTGGCGGGAGATTTTCCCGCCGACCTCAAAATTTTGTGACACTGAACTCCCCGTGTGGCGTGCTGGGTGATTGGGCTAAGCAACTAGCGAGTAGTACTAGTAACTACTAGTAATCCTTCTGTTTTTATAAACTTTGCATATTAGGTTTGACCGAAGTCAAACTTCCTAAAGTTTGACCTAGTTTATAGAAAAATATAAACATTTACCATAACAAATATGTATGATGTGAAAGTACATTCAATAATGAATCTAATGGTATTTATTTGTTACTGTATTGTATATGTTAATATTTTTTGTTATAAACTTTTTGAGAGTTTACAAAACTTGACTTTGACCAATGCTAATACGCGGACTCAAATAAAAACGGAGGGAGTACACCTTTGTTTTCTTAGTTTGTAGTGAATTAATCATTTGTTGTAATTGTGAAATAAATATATTATGCTACTGACTTCGAATGTAATGGTCTATACAATTCAATAGTTACAATCATTGTTGAATTCCAAGATGTATACGAGGTCTATAGTACTTCACAATATGCTCAAACTCACATAATCCCAGTCAAATGAGAATCTAAATGCATTTCATAGTTATTACTTTGTAGGATGCAACAAAACCAACCATAACTCTACATCATCCATTATAAAAGCAACATTTTGAACACATCCCAATGTGTGAATGAAACGTGTAGAGAGAGCTTGCGAAGATGGAGCAGATAGGGCGGGAAAGATTGTATGTATGTGGACGAGAGAGTAGGAGACAAACCTAACGAGACAGAGAGAGAGATAGAGAGAGAAAGAGAGAGGAAGAAGTTAGGTCTGTGAGAAAGATGGAGGCATGTAATATACATGAGATGCGTGTGCATCTGGATTCTGTACGCGTGGAAGGAGAAGAGACAACAGGTTTGACAAGAGAGCTGGAAAAACATGGACGAGAGGGGAAGGATCTCGTGGGTTGAGGGATTGATAATTTTGTGCGGGGGAGAGAGGGATTGGTAATTTTGTGCAGGAGAGAGAGGGGGGAGGAGTCCGTCAGTCGTCGTCACATCATCCTGCTTCCAAATGGCCCCGCATTCTCTAGTGCAGTGTGGTCGCTGTCGGTGTCAAAACCGGCGGATCTCAGGTAGGGGGTCCCGAACTGTGCGTCTAAGGTCGATGGTAACAGGAGACGGGGGACACGATGTTTACCCAGGTTCGGGCCCTCTCTACGGAGGTAATACCCTACTTCCTGCTTAATTGATCTTGATGAATATGAGTATTACAAGAGTTGATCTACCACGAGATCGTAATGGCTAAAACCCTAGAAGTCTAGCCTGTATGACTGTATATGTTTCCGGACTAAGCCCTCCGGTTAATATAAACACCGGAGGGGACTAGGGTTGTACAAAGTCGGTTACAGAGAAAAGGAATCTTCAGATCTGGTTGCCAAGCTTGCCTTCCACGCCAAGGAGAGTCCCATCCGGACACGGGAGAGAGTCTTCGGTCTTGTATCTTCACAGCCCATTAGTCCGGCCCATGTCCAACAGGCCGCACGCCCGAGGACCCCTTAGTACAGGACTCCCTCAGTAGCCCCGAACCAGGCTTAAATGACGAGGTGTCTGGCGCATAGATTGTCTTCGGCATTGCAAGGCGGGTTCCCCTTTCTGAATACTCCAAGATAGTCTTCGGACGAAACGAACGTGTCCGGATCTGCAACACAGGTACCACACACACAGCCGTAGAGAGTATAATATTTCACGAGTCCCATCCGCTGACAACTTTTTGCAAGATGACATCACGTCTGCCCGGTCATTATTTCGAACCATTTTCGTCTGCTTCCACGTTTCGAGACGCGATTTCCATTGGCACGTCTTGTCAAAGCAGAGATTGTGTCCCCTTATTGCGGGATTCTCATCAATACAGGCGTGGGTAATCCAACCGTGCCGTTTGCACAGCCCTTGGGAATAGGCGAGTTTTAAGGCGAGTGGGGAGGCGTTCGATATTCACTGCCTTTATAAGGGGATAAGGATTCCCTTTCTTCACCCATGCCTTCTCTCTTCCTCTGCCCCTCCATCCTTGAGCTCCAGCGCCCAAGTTCTCATCTTTTCCACCTCAAGCAAGCACTCCACCATGTCCGGATCGGGAGGGCAAGACAAGTGGATGGCCTCCTTCGTTAAGGAGAAGGACATCACCGAGCTTCGTGAGGCCAGGTATCTGGCGAAAGAAATCGCCCACCGGCTTCCGGCCAAGGGGCAAGTCGTCCCTATACTGAAGCCCAATGAAAGGGTGGTGTTCCTCCCTCATTTCGTCCGCGGGTTAGGGTTTCCTCTCCACCCTTTCATCCGCGAACTTATGTTCTATTATGGGCTAGATTTCCATGATCTAGCCCCGAACTCTTTCCTCAACATCTCGGCATTCATGGTCGTGTGTGAGGCTTTCCTCCGCATCCAGCCCCACTTCGGACTGTGGCTCAAGATATTCAACGTGAAGCCGAAGGTGGTGGATGGCCAACGCGCGGAGTGCGGATGATCCATGGTGAGCAAGATGCCCAACGTCACATGGCCCAAAGGCACTTTTGTGGAGACTGTCAAGGAGTGGCAGAAGCTGTGGTTCTATATCATAGAGCCCCGCGATGCCACCTGGGCCGCGGCTTCCGAATTCAAGTCTGGAGCTCCAATGTGGCTTACCTCTTGGATGGAGAAGGGCCCAAATTGGTCTGCGTCGGATGAGCTGATAGCGCTGCAAACACGCATCCAAAGCATGGTGGACAAAAACATCAAGCTCGTCGACGTGATCCAGGTGATGCTAGTTCGCCGGATCCTCCCCTGGACCTCCCCTTTATGGGAATTCGGTCCGGAGAAGCACCAAACCTTGGTGAGGCTCTTCGTAACCACCCACGAAGATGCCTGGAAGCTGCTCTTCAAGGGCGACGAGAAGCCGCTGGCCATAGACTTGGACCGTGGGCACGATCTTGCCCATCCCGCCAATGCGGTAAGTCCTTCACATCTCAAGGCGTACCCTCTACTTGCTTGTTCAAGGAGGGTAACTAAACTTTACCGATTTATTCTTTCAGGTATGGACAGAGAAAGCGGAGCGGATTCAATGTTCGGCTCCGCTGCCCGAAGAACCAGTGATCCCGCTCCTGGCGAAGATGCTGGTCCCGGTGCCCTATCAGCCGCCGGAGAAGAAGGCCAAGGGGGGCCGGGGTGGTTCCCGCCGCAAGGGTGGTTCGGACGTGATGTCTAAAGACAAGACTCACTCCTCTGCCGCCGAAGATGACAACGAGGAGGAGGAGGAAAACAACTCTCCCCCTGATGGGGGAGGAAGAAGAGGGCGGCCTCCACAAATCTGGAGGCGGTGGCGCCCAAGAGGGGGAAGGCCCCCCTCGTGGATAACTCCGCGTGGGACGTCGACAACAGCCCCGAGCGACGCCCCCGAAGCAAGCCCCTCGCCGCATCGTAAGTACTAAAACTCGTATATGTCCATATATCCGGCCTCTCCTCATCATTGTATTAACATGGTTAATTATGCTATTGCAGTCCGGCCCATGACAGCTCCCAGCGATCCTTGTCAAGAGGTTCGTTGGATTCAAAGGCAATGGCCAGTGAATCACCACATGTTGCTTACTCTCCCATGGCCAAGGGAGACGCCGAGGCACTGTCGCGAAGGACTTTCCCGGGCCAGGGAGAGTCTCAGGAGGCCGTCAGGGTGGCGCCAGAGGGCGAAACCTCGGCCGTCGGACACATGGGGGAACAGATCCCCATGAAGACTGGTGATGGGGTCCAAGTTCAGTTCGGCCCCCATCCGGATATGGTTCCGGAGACCTATACGGCTCCGGAGTCCGGCATACAGCCTCCTTTGAAAGGAGGAGGTGTGCCTATCCCACCGGTGACCTCTGTGCAACCAGGGGCACCGGACAATCTTCTGGAAGCGCTACGAGGCGCTTCCATTGTGGAGGAACACCCTATCCTTATGGGTACGGTGATTGATAGGGTTCAGTCTGTCAAGAATGGAAAGGGCAATGTAGACAGTAGCCTACGACAGCCTGCTGAGAGGTTTTGAGGTAAGCGACACAAAAGAGAAAAGTCCCAATATAGACAGTAGCCCCTGAGACACTGTCCGGTGTTCGGAATGAAAAGTCGGACAGAGGATCAATTGAATTTCGCAGGAAACTAACTAAATGTGTCTTATGTGAATAAGCAGGCGTCATTGCTGGTCGCAACCTCACACACTGCCGAACTCTCCGGACTAAAGCAAAGACTGGAGCGGGCCAAGGAGGAGCTCGGCCAAGCGAGGAAGCAGCTAGAGGACCGCAAGGTATGTAATGAATCGCTATATATTCAGAAACAATAAATGATGTGTTTTGACCGTAGTGTCATGATATGTGTAGGAGCGACGACCGAGGTCGAGGCCCCTTAAAAAGGCCCTGGCCGAAGCCGAGGAGAAAGCTGTCAAAGAGCAAGCCGCCCGTAAGATGCTCAAGGCTAGGCTTAACGAGGTCCAGCAAGAGCTCCAGGACACTGTGAAAAAATGCGAGACCTTGGGGTGCGATGTTTCGACTCGAGAGACCGAACTCGCCAAGGCTCACCAAAGCACGGAAGAGGCCTGGGTTGAAGCCCAGGGTGCCCTCCAGGAGATCCGGGAGGCCAAGAAGAGCGCGGCGGGTAAGGCGTTTAGTATGCAAAGCAAGTATGTGAAGAAGAAGCATTTCTTACTAACCCAGATTCGGAGTTCTCCAGGGGCGTTTGTGGATCTGCCATGCAGTGTGTCCGACGCTGCGGAGTTCTTCCGAGCCGAAGAAGGGAGCTCAAAGGAGAAGCTGTTCTGGTCGCAATATCTTGCGCCAGAACAACCGGTGCCCTTCAGCGATCAGCTAAAACAGCTGGTCGAGCTGCACAGGGTGGCCGAACTGGCCATGAAGGATTTGATAATCCGGCTGTGGCCTGCCGAAGCTATACCCAGCAGCTACTTCGGCCTCGTGAAGCGGCTGGTGAATGCCTGTCCTCGGCTGGACGTCGTCAAGCGGTCGGTCTGCATCGAGGGCGGGCGCATGGCCTTCGCCCACGTCAAGGTCTGGTGGGCGAAGATGGACGCCGTCAAGCTTATGACCGAGGGGCCGCCTGAGGGCAAGGAGCACCGCACGCCCGAGCGGTATTTTGAAGACGTCCTGGAGGGGTCTCATATTGTGGCGACGCAATGTGCGCAGGAAATTATTTTCGAATGAATACATTCATGTTGTCTCTGCCTTGTATGATAAAACAAAGTGGTTATGTAATATAATGTTTGTTATGTTTTTTAAAAAATTACCTCCTGTGCGGCCGTGTTGTATGAAATCTGAGAGTTGGCCAGTCGTCGGCTTCTGCCCCCATGTAGGTAGTACGGGGGTGTTCAGGATGGAATCTAAACACTCTTGATCCAATTGTTTGGTCCTTGAAGGAGGTGTTTAGCGCAACGAACCAGGCAATCAGACTATGCGGCTTTACTACCCTCACTTAGCCATAGGAGTGTGACAATAAAAAATGTAGGCGCAGCCCTAGTTTCTGAACTAGGATGCTGAAAGCACCTGATCGGATAAGTACCGATCCTTCGCATAATGCGGAAAAAATCTCTAACGATTTGAAACCTCCGAAGAGCTGACCGCCTCTCGCCGCATCATGACAGTCAGTTTTCGGCTTTCTCTACTGAGGTGCTCCTTTGGGTAAACCAGGGCACAATCGCAGTAGTTCTCCCTTTACTACCTTAGCCGATATAGCGGAACGTAAGGTAGCAAGCACAGGAGCCGGGCAACCCAACTATTGACCAAAGGCATGATTCGGAGCCAATGCATATAGTGCTAAATTCGGGGTGCCGAACTATACTGTAAAAAGTGTTCAGACTTTGTTGCCGTAGTGCGGGGCGCTATGAAGCCCCTGGCAAACGTGAAACGTACCAAAGTGTACGGGTGCTATCTGATAAGGTTATCAACAGAAAAAGGAAAATAGAAACGGAGCAAAGGTACTAAGCTGGGGCCCTAAAATTTGGGCCGCAAACTGTTTCCATTATAATTTGATTAATACGTCAAAGCGCATTGATACAAATAGTGCGATAAGCAACAAACTATTAACATGCCACAACCAAGGGAGAGCTGCGTGCGGGTCCTAAAAACAGGTAGAGTGATCGTTAAAGAAACCACCTAGAAGTTCCCCTGTTCGTTTATGCTTCTTGACATCTTGGTGTATTTATCCTCTGACAGGACCAGTGATCAGGCCGTCAGGAAAGGCCTGTGGAAAAGAAACCTAAAAACGAGAAAAAGGAAATAGTGAAAGTATATGTGTCCGGGAGCGGTCGAGCCGTATTGTGGATCACAAGGTAGGTATGCCTCCGTCTATGCCCATGGTATTTTGAGTGCGTAGTTATGTACGCGTGGTATGAATGCCGTCGTTTGCTCGGGGCTGGGATGGAGGCCAAATTGCTAATCGAGCTCTCGACGAGCCGAGCTGTTCTGCTGCAGAATAGTCCGGACTCTCTTGACGGTGTCCGAGAGTTCGGCCGCTGAATTGAAGTTCTGCTTGAGAAGGCCGCTCTATACTTCTGCTGCTAAGGCAGCAGTGTGCTCCTTGATGCGGAGGGAGCGTTCCATGTTTCCATTAACTGTTGACGCCGCTTGGTCCGGGCATCTTGAGCTTGAGATAAGCATAGTGTGGCACCTCGTTGAATCGAGCGAATGCGGTTCGTCCAAGCAGTGCATGATAGCCGCTGCGAAAGGGGACGATATCGGAGATTAACTCTTTGCTTCGGAAGTTGTCCGGAGATCCAAAGACAACCTCTAGTGTGATTGAGCCCATACAGCCAGCCTCTACACCTGGTATGACTCCTTTAAAGGTGGTCTTTGTGGGCTTGATCTGTGATGGATGAATGCCCATTTTGCGCACTGTGTCCTGATAGAGCAGATTGAGGCTGCTAGCACCGTCCATGAGGACTCATGTCAGGTGAAATCCATCAATGATTGGGTCCAGGACCAGTGCGGCCGATCCGCCATGATGGATGCTGGTCGGATGATCTCGATGATCAAAGGTGATCAGGCATGACGACCATGGGTTGAATTTTGGGGCGACTGGCTCTATCGCATAGACGTCCCTGAGCGCGCGCTAGCGCTCCCTCTTGGGGATGTGTGTAGCATATATCATGTTCACCGTTTTGACCTGAGGGGGAAACTTCTTTTGTCCCCCTGTGTTTGGTTGCCGGGGCTCCTCGTCATCGTCCTCGCTTTGCGATCCCTTTTCCTTGTTCTCGGCATTTAACTTGCCGGCCTGTTTAAAAACCCAACAATCTCTGTTGGTATGATTGGCTGGTTTGTTTGGGGTGCCATGTATTTGGCACGGACGATCGAGTATGCGATCCAAGCTGGATGGTCCTTGATTGTTTCTTTTATACGGCTTCTTCGGCTGACCGAACTTGGAGCCGCTGAATCCGGCGTTGACTGTAGTATCATCGGTATTGTCACCATTGCTTCGGCGATTTGTGTCTGCTGCGTCGGAGCTTGCCGTTGCTGTTTTTGACCTCGGAGGTGCCTGCTTCGCTGGCCATGTTTTTGCTACGAGCCAGCCAACTATCCTCACCCGCACAAAAGCGGGTCATGAGTGTCGTGAGGGCTGCCATGGATTTTGGCTTTTCTTGGCCGAGTGGCGGACGAGCCATTCATCGCGGATGCTATGTTTAAAGGCTGCTAGGGCTTCGGCATCCTGACAGTCGACGATCTGGTTCTTTTTAGTTAGGAACCTAGTCCATAATTTCCTGGCTGACTCTCCAGGCTGTTGAACTATGTGACTTAAGTCATCGGCATCTGGTGGCCGGACATATGTACCTTGGAAGTTGTCAAGGAAGGCTTCTTCCAAGTCCTCCCAGCTGCCAATAGAATTTTCAGGCAGGCTGTTTAACCAGTGCCGAGCTGGCCCTTTGAGTTTTAGTGGGAGGTATTTGATGGCATGAAGGTCATCTCCGCGGGCCATATGGATGTGGAGAATAAAATCCTCGATCCATACTGCGGGGTCAGTTGTTCCATCGTATGATTCGATATTTACGGGTTTAAACCCTTCTGGGAATTCATGATCCATTACTTCGTCAGTGAAGCAAAGAGGGTGTGCGGCGCCTCTATATCGGGCCACGTCGCGACGTTGCTCCAATGGAGTCCGTCTCCGGTTTTTGGCCCGGGCGTGGCTAGGCTTGTCACGTCCGAATAGATAGCCGTCGTCACGTGTCGGGGCACGTCCTCGCGATCCGTAGATCGATTTGGTATGTCCTGCTCTACTGTCCAAGTCCTGCCTAAGGTCATATGTATCACCCCGAGCTGTTTTATCCCTGCCTTTATGGTGAGGTGGGGCGGTCTGGTGTTCGGCTTGAGTTGCCGCTTTATCTCGACCGAGTGGTGGTCGGTCAGCCGCATTGCGCAATGATGGTACGGGCTCCAGCGCCTCGTCATCGAACTGAGGTAGCAATTTGCACTTCAGGTAACTTTTGGCTGGGCGCTTAAGGCCGTATTCTTAGGCTGCCAGGACATCAGTCCATCTATCGTTGAGCAGATCTTGATCATCTTGAAGCTGCTGCTGCTTGTTTTCCAGGCTCCTTGCAGTGGCTATTAGCTGGCACTTAAAGCGCTCCTGCTCGAGAGGTTCCTCAGGAACGATAAAATCCTCGTTGCCGAGGCTCACATCATCCTTGGAGGGTGGAAGATAAGTGCTGACCTCCGAGTCGTCGTTTATGGCCTGTTCATCAGGGCTAACTTGCCCATCTTCCCGATCGTCCTGTTCGGCCGTTTGTTCGTCGGGATCTTCTCTGTCTTCGGCACCGTCCGGAGTGTTATCGTCTCTTGTGCCGGTGTTGTTGTCCTTGCTGCGGCGGGATTTAGAGCGGCGCAACTGACGCCGGCACTTTGGTTGTGTCTTAGGAGGCTCATCCTCGACTGGATTTTCCTTGTCCTCGTCGTTATTCTCTTTAGGTGTATCCACCATGTATACGTCGTACGAAGAAGTGGCCGTCCAACGTCCGATGAACGGCGGGTTTTGGCCATGCTCCACATCTGCATTGTCGTCCATACCGTCGATGTCTTCGGAGCCATAATCGAGCATGTCGGTTAAGTCTTCGACAGTGGCTATGAAGTGGGTGGCTGGTGGGAAGCGAAATTCCCTATCATCAGCCTCTAGTTCGAACCGGTTATAATTTGGCTGTGAGCCCTCCGCTAAGGATAGATTTTTTAATGAGTTTAACACGTCGCCTAAAGGCGAGTGCCGGAAGATGTCCTCGGCGCTGAATTCGACGATTGATGACTGATCCAGCTCATCGTGCGCGGACACACATGGTTCGGAACTTATGGCCGGAAACGAGTCCGAGGTTCCGGAAACACAGATATCACCCGAGGTTAGGTCTGTGTGCGGCTCCAACGCCGCGGAATCTGCGGCTTCCGTGGCGGAGTTGAGCTTCCCGTCCTCGGATGGTGCGATCTGCTCCGGATCTAAGGCCGGAATAGTTACAGGTGCAATTTCCTTAGCATGGTCCGATGACAGATTTAAGTCATGTTCATCGTAGGGATAGGGAGCGGCTGCCGTGGTCTCAAAGTTGTCGAAGATCAAGTCTCCACGGATATCCGCGACGTAGTTCAACCTCCCAAATCTGACCTGATGGCCAGGGGCGTAGCTGTCGATCTGCTCCAGATGGCCAAGCGAGTTGGCCCGTAGTGCGAAGCCGCCGAACACGAAGATCTGTCCAGGGAGGAAGGTTTCCCCTCGGGCAGCATTGTCATTAACGATTGAAGGAGCCATCAAACCTTTTGGGGACGGCACAGTGGAACTCTCAATGAAAGCACCAATGTCAGTGTCAAAACCGGCGAATCTCGGGTAGGGGGTCCCGAACTGTGCGTCTAAGGTCGATGGTAACAGGAGACGGGGGACACGATGTTTACCCAGGTTCGGGCCCTCTCTATGGAGGTAATACCCTACTTCCTGCTTGATTGATCTTGATGAATATGAGTATTACAAGAGTTGATCTACCACGAGATCTTAATGGCTAAAACCCTAGAATTCTAGCCTGTATGACTGTATATGTTTCCGGATTAAGCCCTCCGGTTTATATAGACAAAGTTGGTTATAGAGAAAAGGAATCTCCATTTCTGGTTCCCAAGCTTGCCTTCCACGCCAAGGAGAGTCCCATCCGGACACGGGAGAGAGTCTTCGGTCTTGTATCTTCACAGCCCATTAGTCCGGGCCATGTCCAACAGGCCGAACGCCCGAGGACCCCTTAGTCCAGGACTCCCTCAGTCGTCGTCTTCGATCTCCTTGATGCCCTCTTTGAAGATTGAGGTGTTGTGCATGCCGGGGTGCAGAGAAGCACAAGCGAGAGTGGTCGCCATATAACCTTGGATGGGGATGAATTGTGTGCTCGGGGGAGGGGGTGTGTGTGTGCGGTGTGTGTGTGTGTGTCAGATATTGAGAGAAATCAAACATATGGAGAGAAATGTGTGTGTATGTGACGGAAAGCTACATGCTAAATAGGGTTTTCACGAAGAGATTGTGCGTGCGAGATAGAGAGCGATGTGCGGGCCTTGAGGTGGGCAGGGGCTGGGTGAGGTTGTCAAAATGTGTGCGTTGATGCATGTGTTACATGTGATCGTGCGAGGGACGGACGAATCGAGAGAGATCTTTGTTGTTTTACGCCTCTCTCTCTCTCTCTCTCGCACACACACACACACAAGTAAAATAGAAGACTGTTCTCTCATGTATACACAACGTATCGGCATCTGTCTATGTCTCACTCATGCATGATTATTTGCACATTCACACCTCTCTATGTCTCTATCACAGGCACACCGTCTCCACATTGCCCTTCCGCCACAACACACATATGGACACATACACACGTTCCCTCTCAGTCACACACACAAAATCAGTATTAAAAAAAACTAGGGCGCACCTAAAACGTCCAAATCCAAATAAACATGAACTGGAGCTAAATTCAAATATATGGAAATATTGTAGCATCAAGAACTTTTCCAGGAAAAAAAGTTGAGTAAATATTTAGGGATTGTTTTCACACACACAAAAAGGTTCGGTGGATGTCCTTCGAGAGCGATATGGTGACGCACCGTTCGATAGACCGCGCGGCCGCAGTTCACGCGCTTGCACATTATTCCGTATCGTGGCTATGGTAACTAATATAAGCGCTGCCTCAGTCTAATGTTTACGTGTACTAGTACAGTTTTCTTTTAAGTTTGACCAACCCTATATAAAACTAAACTAAGCTCCCATATGTGCACTCATCAATATGCCGCCGCCGTCGTTGCGCATGCCGGCGCCCGCCTGCTCCGGCCAACAATTTCTCGCCCATCACCGCCGTGTCGCCGCCATCCGTGTGCCATGAAGCCGAAGGCTCGCCCGCTCACGTCGTCTGCAGTTCCTCCTCGCGATGCTGCCGCGCTGCCAAGCACGCGAGCAGCTGGTGGAGCCGCGTCTGTGCACGCTGCGTACGAAGAGGAGGACAAGCGCGTGCTCCAGCACACCGGCAAGGAGGAACTAGCGTGTCATTGTCGTCTCCGCCCGCGCGGAGGAGGCGCACATGGTGGCTTCGCGGCGGAAGCCGGTCGCGCCCGCGCGGAGCCCGCAAACCGGGTGCGGACGCGGAATCTACCTTCGAGACCTTGAATGCCACGTGGATCCTGCAATCTGAAGGAGCAATTCGGGTCAGTCGACTCTTCTGAGCCGTTGGACGCAACATGGATGGCTAGAAGGGCTTCTTCAACCTCCGAAACTGATGCACTGTTCATCTTCTCAGCCCACCACACGCCTAACCGCCTGCCGCCGCCGCCCCGCCCTCCCCTGAACCGCCTGCCACCGCCATGCTCCCCCACCCCCGCCATCCGTTTAACCCCGGGCACGATCCATTTTTTCTGGCGAACTGCATTCCACACCCAACACTCATAAGATAGATCATGGGCACCCTGCCACCCTAATATAGATATTGGGGTACCTTCTCTGTCGTCTTCTTCCTTCGCTCCGTCGAACTTCTTTCACAAATCGACTGACCAAAATTATACTACTAGTACAAATGTATTAAGTACAGTAGGAACACGAAGATACGAGCAGTAGTACCAACTACAAGAAGAATAGTAGTAAGACATAGTCCTAGTACTACTGTACGTACTAAAGAGTTCAACTAACGAGAAAAGTTCAAATAACGAGAAAGAACATAAACATAGTTCTACTGGGGGCTCAGCACAACACACCCCTGAAATAAAACTAAGCAACTAGTCCGCTTGACACTGCAGTAGAACCAGCATGAGCGACTGCACTGCCACCTTACTCGGAGTCCGAATCCACGTCCTCGACTTCGTCCTCATCCCTCTTCCTCTTCGCCGACGCTTCTTTGCTTGAACCGGACACTGGGCTTTGCTTCTTCATCCAACCCTTGTAGATATTTACACAAAGGTAGGCATCCATTGTTGCGTACAGGATGTGATCTTCATCTAATGTCTTCGACTCCCATGCATGATGAAACTCGTGGTGAGGTTTCTTCAATTTAGCGTACAAAGGATCAATCATGGATGCTGCCAGGGTCGGCATTGAAGGCTGAGAGGGGGACACCAGGCTTTCCTTTTGGAGATCGAAGGGCTGGCCTACAACGAGGCCTATCCGACCCAGGACATCCCTGTCGTTCCTAAAGTCTATAGTAACGAATTTCACTCTTTCGTCCTTGAGGATGTTCTTAAAATCCTAGCACTCAACGTCGGCATGGCATATGTGGTAGACCAAGCCCACATTATGTACGCAAACCTGGATCATGGCAGGCTTCTTCTTCTCTGCCTCCTTTAGAATCTTCTCTCTTTCTAGGACTGTGGTGTACTCAACATCTAGCCTAGCGACCCACCCATCCTTTGAACTATTGAACATGTGTAGGAAGCGAGCAAGGCATGCTTTCACCGTCACGGATCCACGTGTGTAGATGACCATGAACTCATCGCCGGTGATGGCTCTAACCTGGTACTCAGCGGTGACCATGGAGATTTGGGAGGCCATGGATTTTGCAGGAGGGTTAGGAGAATTTGAACTGGTGTAATGTGAAAGGACGGGACGACTGGGAGTGAACTGTTGTGAGGTAGTAGTAGAAGACGAGGACGAGTAGGGCGTGCGAACGCCGTGGGGTTTTTGGCTTGCCTGGTGGATAAACGGCTGCAAGCCCCCAAAGAGTTCTCGAGTACTATGCGGGACACACTTGATGTCATGTCTACTAGACCCATATTGTAGGCCTGACGGTATAGCTTCTGCCTGTTCGCACGCCATGCCGGCGCGTGGATTTAACTTCACTTAATTCTGTCAACCGTCGCGTCTCCAACGCCCTTCGCCTCCCTCGTGCGGTCACGCCGTTTGAAACTTCGACCGGCTATACATGAGCAATTTTTTTGCCTAGTCTGCATGCATGATACTCCCTCTGGTCCTTTTTACTTCCGTCAACCGTTTGCAAAGTGTTTGTCCAAAGTTATACTAAAAATATCAATATCTAGAATACTGATTATAATGAGTATAAGAACTACGTTTTATAATGAGTATAAAAATATTGATTTGCCATTGTGAATGTTGATACATTTTTCTATAAGTTTGGTCAAAGTAGAGGTACATTGACATCAGACAAAACTTAAATGCACAATGCAGACTAGTTCCTCCGTCCAGGTGCATGCCATGTCCTATCTAGTCATCACAACAAGGTTAGCTATTAGAGTACTACTACCTCCCTTCTAGTTTAAAGGGCTCGATTCAAAATTTTCACCTACTCTTACCAAGATAGAGGCGGTGGAATAGTTTTTGTAGTCTGCAAAAGTACTCAACTAATGTTGTCGTTCTTCACAGAAAATGTGTTTACCAATGCATTATCGCATTGCATGCATGCATGAACACTAGTTACTCTAACCCCCTCTCTTATTTAATTCTTTGCCACATCAACATGTTTGCTATTCCCGTGTGCATGATACCAGCTAAGATACCACCATTATGGCCAGCCTTAATCATCGCATGCAATAATTTAATGCACCTTGAAATATGAACATGTGTGGAGCGTGTATGTTTTTAATGACTTGAGACTATACCTAGACCGGCATGCAAGATGACTTATTATGCACCGGTCCCCATACCTGCAGGAAGCCCGTTCGTCTCCAAATCTTTTCCTCTCCATGTGTGAAAACAATATGCCTGCTTGACTCTCCTTCTCCCTCCAGCGGTCCCACCACTCCACCCCGTGTCGAAAAAATATGCATGCATGACTCTCCTCCCCCCGCGCTCGTCCAATCCGTTGTGACCAGCAATATTTCACCCCTTCCCTCCCCCTAATTTACTCCAATAAACTTGCCCACTTAGCTGTTACGTTAATCACGCAACATATCTTATGGGACGCTGCTTCAGTTACTTAACTGCAGGTGCATTGGGTCACTGACATATGGGCCCAACAGGGGTCTGGCCCACATGTCAGTGGCGCAACTGGACCTGCAGTTAAGTCAGTGCAGCTCAGTCCATATCTAACGTAGATGTGCCATTGCTCGCTATAAATACTGCAACCTCCCACGGCATTTGGAAGAATGCTCACATTCATCGCAATCTCCCCCCCTCCCTCTCACGTCGACCACCATGGCATCGCCGCTCCCAAGCCCTAGGCGCCCTCGCTGCACCGCATGGACGGTCACGCGTCGTCATTCCGTTCCTCGCTGCCACTAGTCGACGAGGACACATCGGTGTTCCGCTCCTCACCGCGGCGCGTCGAGGTGGACGTGTCGGCGTTCTCAATCTCGCCAGCACATGCGTCGGAGGACGCGTCGGCTCCCCGCTATGAGGAGAACGCCGCGCTGCCCGCCGAGCCCCCCAGCATTGAGGAGCTTTGGAAAGAAATGGATGTCGCCTTGTGGGAGGCTTTGCCTCCGGCAGAGCGCGCCAAAATAGAGGCGGAGAAGAAGGCCGAGGAAGAGAAGCGCGCTGTGGGGCAAGCTCCCTGGCAGGCCTATGTCTCGTCCGAGAGAGTCAGGCAATTGGCTCTTTGGCATAAGGCTCGTGCGAGGGCCGTGAGGCTGGCGGAGGACGCCCGTGCCAAAGCCCTGAATGCAGTCGGGCCCAAGCGCCTGATCTACGCTTGGTAGTACGTGCACCGGGTGCACGCTTCCAGCGAGGAGGAGTACCTGTTGGCGCCGGATCACCACACCGGTGAGATCACGCTCGCCCGTCGGCTAGCCGCAAATCAGCACCTCGCGAGTAGCGAGGCTGAGGAAGAGGCATTGTGTCGGCACGCTGGGAAACGGTCGCACACCAGGGTACTTGTGGCACGCCGCAAGCGCTCCTGCGAGCGTCGTGGCTTTTCGTAGGAGTATAATTTAGTTTCGTAAGGCGATCCCATTAGTTTTGGGACACAAATAATAAATCCCGAACGTTCAGGAATTATTAGCGTCCTTAATTAAGTATGTAAAAGGGAAAGTTTGGAAACCTTGTGTATCCGTACGCATTTTGTAAGTACGTGCATATAGCACAAACTTTACTATATACTATCGCACTACACGTCTCTCTCTATATATGACTGTGCTACTCCCTCCGTCCAGGTGAATAAGTCATCTTTGGTTGTGCACCGTGATCAAGAAGGAGGGAAGACTTATACACCTAGACGGAGGGAGTACTATTATTACTTATGTACGTGCAAATGCACGTTTTAACATTACGATGCAGTTTTTGAAAAAATAGAAAAACAACACTAGTCAACCTTGTGAAACGATTCAATGCGAAACAAATGCAAAAATGCTCATTTGATTGTTTACTTTTAGCTTCTTTCTCTGTGGTTATTTCTCTGTGGTACTTTGTAGGGAGTATCTCACTGGTCGGAAAGGCATGCAAATTCCCAAACCGCTTCCTACACCCTGTATCGAATTTTTTGCCTAACAAGTTGTGCGTGCAATCGGAATTCCAACTTGAGTACTACTACTAGTAGGAGTACCAGGGGCCAGTTCTTTTAGGCTTCTAGATTAGTAATCCCATAACTACTACCTCCGTCCTGGTTTATTGGTCCCCATTGTAATCTGTGTCAAATTGTGATCATAAATTTAGCTAATGACATATTTGTGCATGTCACATGCACTAACATTTTATCAGTTAAATCTTTCGTCAAAATTTAGCACAAATTACAATGGTGACGAATAAACCAGGACGGAGGTACTAGTAGTAGTTTAGAAGCCCAAATAAATGAGTGAGGCGCCTTAATGTTACTCTCCACTATGACTAGTCTTATGGGAAAAGCCGGGGAAGAGACGGCTTATTTTTTAAGCCGCCAAAAGAACTGGCCCTAGGAGTAGTAGCTAGGGATACTAGGAGTAGTAGCTAGGGATCGAGTGTGCGAGATACCGGAGAAAGTAAATGCAGAGAGATGAAATGCAAAAAAGACGGAGGGATGTGATGGTTGCTTGTCCGTTTATTTTACCAGGCCACTTATTACTAGGAGTGGTTGGGTTTTGTGATATGACGGCTTTACTGCCGCGCCACGAGCGGGGTGAGACTCCCGTGCAGCGCCGCCCTCTACACTAGTTGTCGTGGTGGCAGCACGGCGGATGCCAAGGGATGGCTAAAGAGAGGAGGAGGCTCGAGGGCGCTGGTGGGCTCCAGAGGCGAGGTTGGCATGAGCGGGCGCGGGACGCCGGACATACCCAGGTTCGGGGCTCTCCCGAGAGATAATACCCCTAGTCCTGCCGAATGTAGTTGGATGATCGATAGTACAATGTTGCTCCTGGAGCTGTATGAAGGAGGAAGGAAGCTGGCCAAGGCTTGGGCTGCTCCTTCTCTCCGGTGTTGCTGTTTTGTGTCTAGTCCTCCTGCTTCGCCTCTCCGAATGATCGTGGGCTCCCGAGGGTTTATAGTCCAACCCCTTGGGGGTACAATGGTAATGTTATAAGTCGGTGGGTCCGGGGACCCGGGCTGGGCCCCGCTGACGGCTTGTGGTTCGCCGGGTTCCCCTAGGTGCGGGCCCTGCAAGCCTAGGGGGACTGTGCGCCGTCTTGTCGATCGTCAGGGCGTGGCCGAGTCGAGTCACGTATAGTGCTCTCCGTCAGGTTGCCGCTTGCTGTCGTCAGCGGTGAGGATGGGGGCACTGTTGCCACGCCGGCCCTGGTCAGCGGGTAGGTGAGGGGCACTGTTGCCACGTTCCTGCTGACCAGAGGCATGGGCGGGGCACTGTTGCCTCGGTCATCGTTGATTGAAGTCTCGTCCCCGTCAGACGGCCTGGATGGGACGGGAGTTGACCCCCGGCTGGATTGCGTAGCACGCCATGGGTGGCGCTGGCTTGGTGAGGAGGCTTTGGCCGTGCCGGGTTCAGCTGCCTTGCGCCAGTTGTTGGGGCCGAGTCGACGTGTCTTGCCGGGTCGGCTAGTCTGGCCGGCTTGGGGGGCTTGGCCGGGTCGAGCGACCCGGCCAAGCGCGCGCCGGTATTGAGGGGCGGTGCCAGCCCCGTTGTTTTTTGAAGAGGATCCGGGTTCCGTTGCCTGCCCGGGGTCCATCCCCCCGACAGTAGTCCCCGAAGCTGTGCAGGTCCGCTGTCTTCGGATGAGTGGGCCTTCACAGTTTCTCCCTTAAGCAAGGTGGATTCTGCGAGCGCCAAGTCTGGCAACACCCACTGTTTGCCGGTTTTCTCGAATCACGGTGGGCGCCAACTATCGTGGTGGGCGCACGGCAGATGCCAAGGGATGGCTAAAGAGAGGAGGAGGCTCGAGGGCGCTGGTGGGCTCCAGAGGCGAGGTTGTCATGAGCGGGCGCGGGACGCCCGACATACCCAGGTTCGGGGCTCTCCGGAGAGATAATACCCCTAGTCCTGCCGGGTGTAGTTGGATGATCGATAGTACAATGTTGCTCCTGGAGCTGTATGAAGGAGGAAGGAAGCTGGCCAAGGCTTGGGCTGCTCCTTCTCTCCGGTGTTGTTGTTTTGTGGCTAGTCCTCCTGCTTCGTCTCTCCGAATGATCGTGGGCTCCCGGGGGTTTTATAGTCCAACCCCTTGGGGGTACAATGGTAATGTTATAAGTCGGTGGGTCCGGGGACCCGGGCTGGGCCCCGCTAAGGGCTTGTGGTTCGCCGGGTTCCCCTAGGTGCGGGCCCCGCAAGCCTAGGGGGACTGTGCGCCGTCTTGTCGATCGTCAGGGCGTGGCCGAGTCGAGTCGTGTACTGTGCTCTCCGTCAGGTTGCCGCTCGCTGTCGTCAGCGGTGAGGGTGGGGGCACTGTTGCCACGCCGGCCCTGGTCGGCAGGTAGGTGAGGGGCACTGTTGCCATGTTCCTGCTGACCAGAGGCATGGGCGGGGCACTGTTGCCTCGGTCATTGTTGATTGAAGTCTCGTCCCCGTCATACGGCCTGGATGGGATGGGAGTTGACCCGCGGCTGGATTGCGTAGCACGCCATGGGTGGCGCTGGCTTGGTGAGGAGGCTTTGGCCGTGCCGGGTTCGGCTGTCTTGCGCCAGTTGTTGGGGCCGAGTCGACGTGTCTTGCCGGGTCGGCTAGTCTGGCCGGCTTGGGGGGCTTGGCCGGGTCGAGTGACCCGGCCAAGCGCGCACCGGTATTGAGGGGCGGTGCCAGCCCCGTTGTTTTTTGAAGAGGATCCGGGTTCCGTTGCCTGCCCGGGGTCCATCCCCCCGACACTAGTACTACATCGGTTGTGGTTTATTAGTCTCCCATTGAATTTGACTGAAGATTTAACTGACAAAATGTTAGTGCATGTCAACAAGAACAATATCGTTGGATTTGTATTTGAACATAGTTTTCAATGATATAATTTTAGGTGACATGCATCAGCATTTATCGTACTATACATAATGTTAGTTCAATTTTTGGTCGTACTAATCTATAGTAAGGTGCCCGTGCATTGCACGGAAGAGTGAAATGCATTGATCGAGGAGTTGTTTATTTTGACAAAGGATGTGGGGGTCATCTCATGTGTAACGGGTATCGATAGGTTTCTTCAGATATTATTTCATCTCTAGAGCTCACAAACATCCGGGTGAAATAGATAATAAAGTATCTTTTGCAAACAAAAGCATTCAACTGTTCAACCTGCATCCAAAACTTGTGAAGAAATAACACTTATTGTGCTTTGCAAGGAATGATCTTTAAGAATTAGTTTTTGAGTATCCATTGTTATACATGTTGGCTACAGATGACATGGCACTTTCTTATAGTCAACAGTTGGCTATACTATTAAGTATTAACCATGCCCTTATACACCTAGACGGAGGGATTAAATCAGGATGACTTGGAAGGGGGCAGAGGAGATGTAAGAAATGGTTCATCATAAGTCTTTCACCAGTACTGTAGTAAAAATTCATACATGGAAGATTCTAGACTAAACCATAAATGGATACACTTTTATTCATGCGCGATACTCCAATAGAGCAAGATCATGCATAGTCTCCACATGCTTAGACAACGGATTACATTGAGCGAAGACTAATGATCAACATTTAACTTGGTAATGCATATGTCCAGGTGAACCTCCTTGGAGTCCCCGTGCACCACGTTGGGGGGAAATCATACCATGCGTCTTCCATGTCCACATCGGCAGGAAGGTCCCAGCTCGGCACATTCCTAGTCAGCTTCCTGTAGAGAGTGTCACCGCCCACATACCTCGGAGGGGTAGTAACAGTGAGCACGCACCCGTATATCGGCCTAGTGTCAGTGTCAGCGTCAGCGCCGTCGCCCCTGACACACACTATAGAGACGGGGTGGCGGCCTGCACGGGCCTCACCGATGCCCACGATCAAGAGGAAGACGCTGCCGTCCTCCTCCGAGACTAGCAGGCGGCGGTGATCCTCCAGCGACTCCGGCATGGTGAATGGGTAGCCCGTCTCATACTTCATGTTCTTCGCCGCGGGCCAGTAGTGATAGATGGACGCCTGCATGAGGTGATGCATGAGGTCCGCCGGTGAGCGCCAAAACAGCATCGGGCACTCATAGCAGTAGACGAAGGGCTCCTTGGAGGCATCGACCAGGCCGTCCATGAAACGGGAGTGGCCGTAGGGGACGGCGCGCTAGTTGAATATATGAACAAGTTACTACTACGAGATTTAGTCTGAATAAGCACAAAATAAATCATGACGGCTGAGGGAGTCCTAGATTAGGGGGTCCTCAGACAGCCGGACTATATACTTTGGCCGGACTGTTGGACTATGAAGATACAAGATTGAAGACTTCGTCCCGTGTCCGGGTGGGACTCTCCTTTGCGTGGAAGGCAAGCTTGGCGATTCGGATATGTAGATCTCCTTATCTGTAACCGACTCTGTGTAACCCTAGCCCCCTCCGGTTTCTATATAAACTGGAGGGTTTAGTCCGTAGGACAAGAACAACAATCATAATCATAGGCTAGCTTCTAGGGTTTAGCCTCTACGATCTCGTGGTAGATCAACTCTTGTAATACTCATATCATCAAGAGCAATCAAGCAGGAAGTAGGGTATTACCTCCATCGAGAGGGCCCAAACCTGGGTAAACATTGTGTCCCCGGCCTCTTGTTACCATTAGCCTTAGACGCACAGTTCGGGACCCCCTACCCGAGATCCGCCGGTTTTGACACCGACATTGGTGCTTTCATTGAGAGTTCCATTGTGCCGTCACGATAAGGCTTGATGGCTCGTCTTGTTGTCAAGCACAACATTACCTCTGGGGGAGCCCTGGCTGTAGGCCAAACTCTCCGACTAGGCGGCTTCGTCATGACCGCCCGTTCGGCCGTCGCGCCGACGATGACTTCTCGGGTCATTAAAAACAGCCTCAACGTCGGCTCGGGATTCACCGAGCAGATGGATCCAATGGAGCTCTCTTCCTTGAATGAGCTCTTGGATTGCATCGCCGCCCTGGGAGTCGCTACGGACTATGATCGGATCGGGCTTAAACCCGACCAAAGGGAGATTAACTCTCCGCCGGTCACCCATCTGATAGCGGTGGTGGAGGAGCAATGCAGCGATTCTTCCTCTATTTTGAGGACAAACTATGTCCGGATTCCCGAGCTCTCCGAGCCGGATACCCGTCTACGGGAGGACATGGCCCAAGCTTCGAACCTAGAATCGGACAGCGGGCCAGAAAAATTGGGCAACATCCCGGAGCCCGAACCGCCAAGCTCGGAAACTCCTCTGCCCCTGGGTCTCTGGTCGGGTCAGGGTTTGGACCTAAATCTACCCACCCACCCAGACATAAGTGATCTTTCCCACATTAGACAAGAACCCCAAGAGACAGTACATCACTATTGGGCCAGATTCCTCCTTGTAATGAGCAAGGTCAAGGACTGTCGCGAGGAAGACGCAATTTCATTCTTTTGCTAAAATTGCACGGACAAGGGAATCCTCAACGCCATAAGTTGCCGTGACATAGCACACTTCGCTGACTTGGCATCCATAGTACAGAAGTACTGTGCGATGGAAAGCGCCTAGAAAACCCAAACAAAATTCTGGGATCCTCCGGCTCTCACTAAACCCCCCGTCCGAACTAAAAGAGTGTACTCTCGTAAGTTGCCAGATCCAATTACAAAGAAACCAAAGCCTACTACAGGGCGCGGAACCGTATTGGAGGGATGGCTCAATGGGCCATGCAAAATTCACAGTACACCGGATAGCATGCCAACACACAGCCTTAGAGCATGTTGGATACTCCGGCAGGTGGCCAAGAGTGGCGAGGATCTCCTCGTCAACAATACCACAGAGCACCATCCCGTGGAAAATAACAATACAGTATAGACAGTCTTCGAGACTTTCGCCTCAAATAATAGGCGCAAGCGAGCACTCCGCAGCCTCGTCGAAGTCTGCCACGTTGCAGCAATAAATCCACGGAACGATACGGCCATAACCTTCAATGCCAGTGACGAACCTAAATTCCGAACAGCCCGAGCACTAGTCACTTTGGTCCTTAGTCCAATTGTGGATGGCTTCAGGCTTACTAAAGTGCTCATGGACGGTGGCAGCGAATTAAACCTCATCTACGAGGAGACTCTTAGCAAAATGGAAATAGACAAGAGCCGCATTGAGCAAAGCAGCACGACCTTCAGAGGAATCATCCCTAGTCGGGAGGCACGATGTGCAGGAAAAATCACACTAGATGTGGTATTCGGCACGCCGGAGAATTATAGGTCCGAAGAAATCACATTCCAAGTGGCCCCGTTCAGTAGCGGATACCACGCCCTTTTAGGGCGGGAGGCATTCACGATCTTCCAAGCTATACCCCATTACGGGTACATGAAGTTCAAGATGCCCCGGCCCAATGGAATCATCACTCTAGCTAGTGATCCGGACATAGCACTCCGCGCCGAAAATAAAACTGCCGCACTAGCCCTCGAGGCGTTATCCGAAGCCCTCGCGGCCGAAGAACTAACTGCGCTGCGCTCCACAGTGGACAGGGACGACGTGATACTCGACAAAAGACCCAAGTCCACCTCTTTTAAACCAGTGGACGAAATAGTCAAATTCCAGGTCCACCCAACGGACCCTATAAAACAGCATCCATCGGGGCACAGCTGAACCCCACAACAGACGCCGCACTGCGGGAGTTCTTGCGCGAGAATTGGGACATCTTCACCTGGCATCCTTCAGACATGATAGGAATCCCACGCAGGCTGGCCGAGCATAGCCTAAACATTCTAAAGGGATACAAGCCGGTCAAGCAGACTCTTGAGCGTTTCTCAGAGCCTAAGCGACAAGCCATGGGAAAGGAGCTAGCCAAGTTACTCGAGGCCGGATTCATTAGAGAAATAAAACATCTGGACTGGCTAGCAAACCTGGTAATGGTACCAAAGAAGGATAAATCCTGGCGCCTATGTGTCGATTTCAAGGACCTTAACAAGGCTTTCCCCAAGGATCCCTCCCCCTCCTCCGCATCAATCAAATTATCGACGCTACTGCAGGACACGACTCATTGTGTTTCCTCGACGCATACTCCGGATACCATCAAATCAAGATGGTGGAGTCCGATCAAGCCGCAACGACATTCATCACTCCATACGGCCCCTTGTGTTTTAACACCATGCCTTTCTGGCTCAAAAACGCCGGTGCAACCTATCAATGCATGATTCAGACATGCCTGGAAACACAAATCGGCAAAACAATGGAGGCATACGTAGACGATGTGGTCATCAAAACCAGACACGTCGAATATTTAATAGACGACTTGAGGCTTACGTTCGACAATCTCCGAACATATGACATCAAGCTCAATCCGGAAAAATGCATTTTTGGCGTGCCCGCCGGAAAGCTCTTGGGCTTCATCGTTTCCAATAGAGGAATTGAAGCAAATCCGGCTAAAATCCGAGCCTTGTCACAGTTGGCTATCCCAACAGACCTCAAGCAAATCCAGAAATTAACTGGATGCGTGGCTGCCTTAAGCCGCTTTATCTCCCGATTGGGAGAAAAGGCACTACCATTTTATCGCCTTCTTCGGCGCACCGAACACTTCGAGTGGACGGATGCGGCCACGGCCAGATTGGAAGAAATAAAAGCCCTCTTGGCCAGCAACCCAATCTTGGCCGCGCCAAATATCGGCGAACCAATGATGTTATATATAGCGGCAACACACCTGGTTGTAAGTGCAGTGCTCGTCGTCGAATGAGAGACGAACGGACATAAGTTCCCGCTTCAAAAGCCGGTATACTACATATCCACTATCCTCACTCCATGCAAATCACGGTACCCACATTATCAAAAGATAGCATACGCGGTCTTCATGGCATCTCGGAAACTACGACACTACTTTCAAGAGTGTTCAATCACGGTGGCCTCTGAAGTACCACTCAACGACATAATAAATAACCGCGATGCCACGGGCCAGATTGCTAAATGGGCTATTGAGCTCTTCCCGTCCGACATAACATACAAACCATGGCGAGCCATTAAGCGCAAGTACTGGCTGATTTCGTCGCCGAATGGACAGAAGCCGAACTCCCTAAAGAGTACGACGCGTACTCCAATTGGATCATGCACTTTGACGGCTCTAAGATGCTGGCTGGTCTGAGGGCAGGCGTCGTCCTGACATCCCCCACCGGAGATACAGTCCAATACATACTCCAAATATTATACACAAACTCCAACAATGCAGCAGAATACGAGGCCCTGTTGCATGGTCTCCGGATGGCAGTCTCCATGGGCATTCAACGCCTAGAGGTGCATGGGGATTTGAAACTTGCAATGTCTCAAATAAATGAAGACTTTGACGCCAAGGACCCAAAAATGGCGGCTTACCGCAATGCCGTCCTCAAAATGTCAGCTCGGTTCGAGGGGCTCGAATTCCACCATGTGGTCCGAGAAAACAATCAAGCGGCGGATATCCTCGCCCGCATCGGTGCTAAGTGCGACCCTGTCCCACCTAATATCTTCTTGGAAAGGCTGTTTAAGCCATCCGTGGTGTGGGAAGGGGAGACCGGAAAAAACAATCCGGATCTGGCCACAACACCAGATCCCGAACACTCTGACGTAACTGGAGGCTCCGCCACCGGAATAACACCTTCGGCCCACGTGATTATGGCTGTCATCGCCCCGTGGACAGAACCCTTCTTGGCTTACCTAAATAGGCAAGAACTCCCTGAGGACCCAAACGAGGCACGTTGCATTGTGCGGCGGTCTAAAGCCTACAAGGTCCACGAGGGAGAGCTTTATAAGAAAAGCGCTACTAGAGTACTTCAAAGGTGCATCTCCGAAGAGGAAGGACGGCAACTTTTGGCAGAAATTCATGCTGGACTCGGCGGCCATCACGCCGCAGCTCGGTCCCTTGTAAGCAAGGCCTTCCGTACAGGTTTCTACTGGCCGACAGCCCGAGTAGACGCACAGGACCTCATCCAACATTGCGTCGGTTGCCAGCTTTTTGCAAACCAAAGCCATATGCCACCTACCGCTCTCCAAGCAATCCCCATTACTTGGCCCTTTGTGGTCTGGGGGCTTGATATGGTCGGACCCCTTAAAGGAGGAAGCCATAAGAAAAAGTACCTATTGGTCATGGTGGATAAATTCACCAAATGGATAGAAGCCAAACCAGTTAAAACAGCCGAGTCCGGACCAGTGATAGACTTCATGTCCGGGGATGTACACCGTTATGGTGTCCCCCACAGCATCATCACCGATAACGGCTCGAACTTCACAGCTGACGAGGTAAAAACTTGGTGCGGCAACATGGGCATTAAGCTCGATTATGCCTCCGTCTATCACCCCCAAACAAACGGTCAAGTCGAACAAGCAAATGGTCTTATTATGAGCGGCATTACACCCAGATTAGTGCGATCCTTGAAGGAATCAGATAGGCACTGGGTTGAGGAGCTCGACTCCGTACTATGGGGGCTGCGGACCACGCCGAATCGCACTGATACACACCATTTTTTATGTTGTACGGCGCAGAAGTGGTACTGCCCTGTGACATCATTCATGACTCACCTCGAGTGCGCATGTACGAAGAGAAAGAAGCCGAGCTTGATCGGCAGGACAGTTTAGATGCCCTGGAGGAGGAGCGTGACGTTGCAAAAGCCCGCTCCGCATTCTATCAGCAACAGGCTCGACGGTATCAAAGCAGAGAAGTATGGGCCAAAACTTATAACATTGGCGAACTCGTTCTACGCTTACCAGAGAAGAAAAAGGACAAGCTCAAGCCCAAATGGGAAGGTCCCTTCATCATCGATAAAGTTCTAACTGGTGGAGCGTACCGTCTGCGTGATGCATCGGGCAATCGACTCAAGCCAAACCCATGGAACGCGGCCAGACTCTGAAGGTTCTATGCCTAGTGTCGGACTCTGTGTTCGTCTCCTTACCTCCACCTTTTTTTATATATATCCGCTATCTGTCTTTCTTTCTTTCTTTCTTCCCTTTTTCTTCATGGCCTTAAAAGCTTAAAATGTGTCTTGACTACACAATCTTGACACGCCGTGCGTGCTCATTATACCTGGGGGCTTCTTATACAGAAGCTTAATATAATTATATTCCGGGCTTTATGCCCCCTGCACATGTGTTACTTTTCCACATGTACCTTTTCTTCACCATTATATGCATCGATATGACTTAAGTTTTGGCCAAGCTGGGTTGCCTGGCTCTTGTGTTTATGCCCTACGTTCCCGTTAATTCGGCTAGGGCATAAGGGGAGCACCTCTGCGATTGTTACTGCCGGGTCAGCCGGATGTGTACCTCAGACTGGGTGAAGCCGAAAGCTAGCGTTCTTAAGGGAATATTCGGTCGGCGAACAAAAGATGACTTTTACTTATTGCAATACATGCCCCCAGATGTTTATATCCTGCATCTCTTTTCGCAGTTCGGACATGCACATTAATGCATGCGTACCGAGGGAAAGGAACCCTTAACGGAACTATTCTCCCTGGAAGATGTTTCTTACTATCCATGTAATATAACATAGCTAGTTGGGTACTTGTCTGTTCAAGCACTTATGACCCCTACGGCTAGTTTCCACGCGTACCCCGGTTTTTACATAACTGAGCGGGTATTCAGATACACTCTGGACTGTCGGGTCCGGAGGTCGAAGCGAAAAGGTCCGCCATGACAAATGATTTACAATCCGGCTAGGGACAAGATATGTCATTTGAAGTACACAGTCACTTAGACTGACTAAATTCTTCTTCTATACCATCCAACAGGCTGTCTAGCCTACAATCATGTTGGGAATACTTTGCGGCTAATTTTACCTGGTCATATACCAGACTAACGGGGATCTCTTTCCCATCAGACCCTACAAGTCCGACCTCGGCCATGTGGTTCGGGTCAGCCTTGGTATATCGCGTCTTCACCATGGCCCATGCTTCCCTTGCACCTTGTCAGCAGGCCGATATCTTCCATAATCTGAAGCGCCGCCGCGCTCCCTTGAGCATCTCTACGAGCTCCCCCATGCCTCCTGGCAGGGAGGCGGATGGCCACAAGGCCTGGGTAATACCCTGCATCACCTGCCGAACTTGTTCGTGCAGTTGTGAGAGCTCTTGCAGAAGATCGCCCGCAGATCCGGGCATCTCCTCTTCGGGACGACCCGTCAGCATATCTACAGATATAACTCTGTTAGCCGGTTTCTTCGCCGAACTCTATAAAAGTTCGTTCAAGCACTTACTAAAAATGCTGCGTCGAAGCCTCTTATTCTCCTTTACGGAGTCAGCAAGCTGGGCCCGAACATCTTTCAGTTCAACGCCCAGCCGGGTATTGGCATCTTGGAGATCGTTTTTCTCCCGCCTAACCCGCGTAAGCACGCGCTCGCTAGCCTCTAGCTGTCGTTGAGCATGTTGCTCATCCCCTAGCACGATCTTCGGATTCACTCCGGGATTATCTGCAGAATCTATTGTTAGATTTGCATGCATGCCGAATACTAACTGGTACATGTCATTTCATTCTTTTCGATCAAGACAAGTATTACCAGATGGGGCCTTCTTGGACTCCTCCATTCCGGCAACTGCGGCCTGTAGCTGGGCTTTGCACTCCTCCAGCTCTTGAGACAACTGGGTATTCTTCTCCGTAAGAACCTACACATATAATGATCCTTAAATCAGTTGTGCCGACTGTTTCAAGTCTCATGGGCTACTAATATACATAATTATCAGATTTTATTACCCGTATATCCTTTACATACTGGTCCGTGGCTCTGGCAAGGCCATTTTGAGCAGCTCGGATGTACGCGCCTCCTGAGTTGAAGGCATCGAATGCCTCTTTGGAGAAACTAGGGTCGCGGAGTACGGCCCGGCGACGCCTGTGATTCATGGCGCTCTCCACTTCGGAATTCGTAGTGGACAGCCTATCCGCATCCTCTGTAGGAGGAACATCCGGTGTTGTCCCCACGTTAGCATCTGCCCCTAAGTCCGGCTCTGGAGTCCGGCTGGTGGAGGCGTGGCCAGCAGGCTCTCCGGACACGGTCCGGCGATCGTTTTTTCTGCCAGGAACCATGGACGTTATTATATTTTAAAGACGACAACCACGGAGCAGGGTTTTTCATACCTCTGCGATGGTGTCTCAGTCCTGACCGCCTTCATTTTAAGCCTACCCGGCTTCGGTACCCCTTGTTGATGAGTCACCGCGGGTTCGGCATGGCGCCCCGAGGGCCTTCCCTGTAAGACACAATACGTGTGCGGTGGGTAAAGTGCAAAGAACGGATCCTTCCCGGAAGTTGGGACTCCGGTTTTACCTACATGCGATGCAGAGAGCAGGCCAGGATAATCGACTATGATGGCCACCAAGGCACCGTCGCAGCTTAACTGATAGAACGTCCTGTCGACAAGCTCCACAAATATGTCCGGATCTTCTTCGAGTCCGGGGTCGAGGGCCCGGTCAGGGTCCTCTGGCTGTGAGACGGGCTATGGACCTCCCTCACAGCTTTTCGCAGTTCCTGCTATGAAATAGCAAGGTAAATATTTATGATGAAGAATGCGGGAAGGTCTAGAGTAAAAGGTAGCAACTCACCCAGTTTGGGGGGTTGTACATGGAGAATCCATCCCGTGGCTTAATGCGGATGAACTCCTCTTACTCTTCTTTGTACAAATCGGAGAGTATTTTCGCTAGAGCAGCGGCGGAGTCCGGACCTTTACGACCGCAGCGGGTGGCATCGTCTTCTCCATTGAAGTGCCACATGGGTTTCCCCCGATACTGAAGTGGCTGCACCCCCTGCATTATGCATATTGGCATAACCTGGACTATTGTCAGTCCTGATTTGGCCAGCGTTTTTATCCTGCCCATCAGGTAAAGGACCTCTCTGTTATCTTCCTCCTGGGGGCTCCGAGGGCGCCAGCTGTGGCGTTTCTTCAAAGGGGCATTATCAAACTCAGGAAGGCCCATCCAAATAGGGTCCGGAAGGGGACGTCCTCCATATAAAACCACTCCGAAGGCCAGTCTTCGGATGTCTTCTTCGGAGTACCGGACAAGTATCTGGTCCCGGCGATGCGCCATATTTCGGCTCCGCCCACTTGATATATTGACCCCTCCTGTGTACGAGGTACGAGGCAGAATAGCCTCTTCCATAGCTCGAAATGAGCTTCGCAGCCCAAAAACAGCTCGCAAAAGGCGACGTAGCCGGCAATGTGTAA
Organism: Triticum aestivum; assembly: GCF_018294505.1. Taxonomy (NCBI): domain Eukaryota; kingdom Viridiplantae; phylum Streptophyta; class Magnoliopsida; order Poales; family Poaceae; genus Triticum; species Triticum aestivum. The sequence goes on from NC_057796.1 coordinate 386,155,154, forward strand.
TATGGAGGCGGGAGTAAAGTTATGCAGCTGGAGGCCATAGAAATCCAGGCGCCCGCGGAGGAACGGATGGATTGGAAATCTGAGTCCCCTCAATAAGTAAGGGACAAGGCATACCCGCTCCCCCCTAGATGGGTTGGGAAAACTCTCCGCTTGCTCCCCGCCATTATAAGTGGCTAGTCCGGCTTGGACGGGGACCATATACGCAGGAGGGAGAAACCCCTGGGTCTGCAACTCTACTAATTGGCTGTGGGTGACGGAACACTTCTCCCAATTGCCTGGCTTAGCGCTACGGGAGCGAGAGGAGGAGCTGCGATGGCCGGCCATGATGGGATGGTCTATTCCGGGCGCGCTCTGAGGGATACTCGCTGTGGGAGGATGGTGTGATCTGGATCTGAGGATCCCCGTCTCTTTAAATAGACGATTTACTTACATGGTTAGGGTGGCAAATGTAAAAATGCCCCGACTTCTCGCATTCGCTCGACACGTGGAGATAGCCATTATTAAAGCACAGAAGCCGAGGAGTGCAACATTCATGGGAAGCCGGACACTACTCGTTACGACAAGTACTTGGGATTTGGAGAAGAACCCGCCTTGCAATGCCGAAGACAATCTGCGCGTCGGACTCATCGTCATTGAAGCCAGGTTCATGGGCTACTGAGGGAGTACTGGATTAGGGGGTCCTCGGACAGCCAGACTATATACTTTGGCCGGACTATTGGACTATGAAGATACAAGATTGAAGACTTCGTCCCGTGTCCGGGTGGGACTCTCCTTTGCGTGGAAGGCAAGCTTGGCGATTCGGATATGTAGATCTCCTTCTCTGTAACCGACTATGTGTAACCCTAGCCCCCTCCGGTGTCTATATAATCTGGAGGGTTTAGTCCGTAGGACAAGAACAACAATCATAATCATAGGCTAGCTTTTAGGGTTTAGCCTCTACGATCTCGTGGTAGATCAACTCTTGTAATACTCATATCATCAAGATCAGTCAAGCAGGAAGTAGGGTATTACCTCCACCGAGAGGGCCCGAACCTGGGTAAACATTGTGTCCCCCGCCTCCTGTTACCATTAGCCTTAGACGCACAGTTCGGGACCCCCTACCCGAGATCCGCCGGTTTTGACACCGACAACGGCTATAACAGATATTAAACTAAGCATGTGTACTAGCATAGTAGATCAACAGACCGAATCTAGGACACAGACTAGAAACATGAATTCTACCACGATTTTGAACAGGAAGGACAGAAACACATATGGTGCAGCGGGAGCAGCACCGTTGGCATTGAGGTTGTCGCCCATGTCGTTGAGGAAGAGGTTGCCGAGGTTGGGAAAGAAGTCGTCGCTGCCAGCAGTCGCGAGAGTGCGCTCCCCAAATTTCAATAGCGCCCGCCAAATGGAGCGCAGGAGGGAGTGGCTGTAGGGGACAATGCTGCTGCCGAATGGAGCACAGGAGTAGTGTTGAGGATATAGACCTTAGAGTCACCCGCCAGGAGGGACCGGGTTACTCGTGTGGTCATTGCCAGAAGCCCGGAGCCAAGTTTAAAGACGATGGGCCAGAGATGGGCTGAGACCCGGATATGGCTTAAGGCCCGTAGTTACAATCATTATTATGGTAGAACTTGTAGTGTAAGGCAAGTATAGTTGAGAGTCCGAGCCGGACACTCTTATGAGCCGGCTGGGACTCTAAGGGTTGCTGGGTCAGCCTCCCTATATAAAGGGATGACCCGGCAGCGGTTTAAGGGCGACAACAATCTCATCGAGAGCCGGGCATAGCTGTTTAGCTCCCTGGTGATCGTAACCCTAATCAATACCACCTCAAACTGGACGTAGGCTTTTACCTTCACCGTAAGGGGCCAAACCAGTATAAACCCTCGTGTTCCTTGTCCCGCATAACCCCTTCAAGCTTCCTAGCTGCGATGGCTCCACGACTAAGTCCTAGCTCGAGGACATCTGCCGTGACAATTCCACGACAGTTGGCGCCCACTGTGGGGCCAGCGCATGGTGGATTTGAGTTCTTGAAGGGCAGCTTCGAAGGGCTCAAGGGTACGCTGTGGGCCGGATGACCAAGAGTCGTCGCAGCAAGCTCTACATCGACGATGCAAACTGGGGCCCCGACGCCGGCTCAATTGAGTACGGGTACCGGGTCCCCATCGGCGGAATTCACATTTTCATTGGCAAGATTGGTGAGCCGGGCCCTGAGCCGGGTCTCTGCGCCGATCTCATCGAGACGGCTCAGCTTGCGCGACCCGCCCAGGCTCGGCCTGCCTTAAGGCATGCTTTTGTGGGGTGTATCCATGGAGGACTCTCCGATCAATCTAGATCTAGTGATGGGACAGCCGCCGGCTCTGACGGCGAGTCGGCCACCAATGAGTCAAACTCGTTGTACCAACTTGAAGATGGCAGGCTCACGGGTTGTTCCGATGGTGACAGTATTCCGGACCTTTTTGAGCCGCCAAGTCAGGTTGGAGTTTTTATGGCTGGTGCGCAGCCTGTTTAGAACCCCGCTGCTGGAGCGGGAAACCCGGTGCCTTCTCCGGCTCAGGTGCTAATGGATCTCACGGACAAGATGACGGCCCTGTTAACCGCCACGGTTGACCCGGCGGATCAAGCTCAGCATGATGCGGAGGTGGCACAGTTAAAATTGGATCTGATAAAAGCTAAAGAGGATCTTGCAGCGGAAGGGATCAGGCTGGCTGCGGAGCGGGCGGCTCTCGATGCCCAGACTCAACTGATTCAGGCGCAGTCCTTCCAACTCACGATGGATCAGAACGCGGCCAATGAGGTCATGAGAACGAGGCATCAAAAGGCCCAGTCTCGACTCCCACCGGTTTACGATCCACGCAACCTCTTCAACACGCCAGGTGCAGGGTCCAGTAACCCGCCAGGGGTCATAGCGCCCGGGTCTGGACCCCTTATTCAGCCACGAGTGATGGGGCCTCCCCAGGTGCCCCCTGCCCCGCCTCAGTATGTGCCAATACCCCCGGGTCATTATAATAACCCGCTGGAGAACATGGTCGCTGCGGCAGCACGGCTGGCGGCTCTCCCCGTTGACGGCGACTCTCCGATGGCCATCGAAACCCGCCGGGTCAGGGAACTCCTGCAGACGGCACTGGCACAACAAGAGGCGTACTCCTACAGCCGGGATAGGATCCACTCGACCCCTCGTCCGGGTCAGAGCCCGAGTTACAGCCGGCACATGGTCTCAGCAACGGGCTCAAGCAATGTCCGACGCCATGACCCACCCCCTGGCCATGGCCTGGCTCATAATGGAGCCTTTTACGCAGCAGACCAGGACAAAGCGCGCCAAGAGGCGGAGCAAGTGCCTCAATTGACGGCTTACCAGACCCCCCCGGCTTATCCGACGACTTTCGTTGATGTGGGTATCCCTACCAGGACCGGGGGTGTCCCTTGTTTGGTGCCAGCTATCCGTAATGAACGTCTACCTAAGGACTTCAAAGGCCCTAGGAAGGTGCCTAACTACACAGCTGACTTACAGCCTGCAGCCTGGATTGAGAGTTATGAGATGGCTATGGAATTGCTGGAGGTCAGTGAGGCGGCCATGGCCAAGTATTTCACCATGATGTTAGATGGAACTGCCCGCACGTGGTTGAAAGGGCTACCACCGAATTCCATTGGGTCTTGGGCTGAGCTGAAAGCCCGGTTCATCCAAAACATCAAAGATACCTGTAGGAAGTCTATGTCAATTGTGGATTTGACTAACTGTAAGCAGCAGGAGGGTGAATCCACGACCCATTGGGTTCGCCGGGTTAAGGAGATCATACATTCATCAGATAAGATGGATGCCGGCTCTGCAGTCTTAATGTTGGAACAGAACTGCCGCTTTGTGCCCCTAAAGATGAAACTCGGGCGGCTGAAGCGCGACTGCACCGATATGGGTACACTAATGGCGGCTCTTGTCAAGTACGCCGATTCCGATGGTACCAAGGATCCCCCTTCAGATGATGTAAGGACAGGGAAGGGAAAGAAGAAGGGCAATGGCAAGGGTCCTCAGTTTAACCCGGGGAACCAAGGAGGAGGCAAGCGCAAGGTCGATGGCAGCCTAGAGTTTGTAGCCAACGCCAACTCCCAAGGTAATAAACAGCGACGCAAGGGGAGGCCCCCTCCCCGAGCCGGCGTGTCAGGTCCAACGCTGGAGCAGCTGTTGAATGAACCTTGTCCAAGGCATGGCTCTAGAGAGAAGCCAGTGACTCATCTGTGGAAGGATTGCGCGATCATGAAGGCCTTTAAGAATTACAATGGCCCGGGCGGCCGTTCAGGCGCTGGCGGCTCTCATGGCCCGGGCGGCGGCTCAAATTCCGGTCATCAGAACGGTCAAGGGGGCTTTAATCAACAGTCTGGCCAGGGTCATCAACAGCAGCAGGGGGGTTATCAGACCAATCCCAAGCAGCTTAGCGGTGGAAAGTATCATGTGTTTACCACTAGTCTGTGCAAGCGAGATCAGAAGCTTCACAAGAGGGCTGTGAACGCTGTTGAGCCGGCGGTCCCACGCTACTTGCGGTGGTCTGAGCAGCCTATAGTGTGGAGTAGGGAGGATCACCCTCCCCGGGTGGATAACCCGGGCCACTTGGCCTTAGTGGTGGCTCCTCAGGTGGGAGGATATAAGTTCACAAAGGTGCTCATGGATGGAGGCAGCAGCATCAACATCCTCTATTATGAGACTTTTCGCCGTATGGGGTTGGTTGATAAGAACCTCAGCCAGTCAAACACTATCTTGCATGGTGTGGTACCTGGTAAGTGGGCTTATCCAGTCGGCAAGATCGAATTGGAAGTGGCTTTTGGGGATGAGAACAACTACAGGGTGGAGAAATTAACCTTTGAGGTGGTCAAGATAAGAAGTCCATATCATGCTATATTTGGGCGGCCGGCTTACGCCAAGTTCATGGCACGACCGTGTTATGTGTACTTACAGCTCAAGATGCCGGGTCACAATGGGACTATTACGGTTCACGGCAGCCGGAAAGTGGCTCTGGAGTGTGAGGAAGGTGATGCGGCTTATGCAGAATCTGTGTGTGCTACAGAGGGGTTGAAGTTTTGCAAAGACAATGTTGACCCAACAGATATGACCTCTGTGAAAAAGCCAACCACAGAACAAGAGCCGGCAATGAAATTTAAATCAGCTGACGAGACTAAACTTGTTGATTTTGTTCCAGGTGACTCATCTCAGCAGTTTAGCATCAGTGCAAATCTGGATCCAAAATAGGAAAGCGCGCTCATCGAGTTCATCCATGAGAATAGGGACATCTTCGCGTGGAAACCTTCTGACATGCCAGGTGTACCTAGAGAACTCGCTGAGCATACTCTCAATGTTGATCCAAAATTTAAGCCGGTCAGACAGTTCCTTCGGCGGTTTAATGAGGAAAGGCAGAAAGCTATTGGCGAAGAAGTAGCCCGGCTCTTGGCGGCCGGGTTTACCGTTGATGTTTTTCACCCAGAGTGGTTGGCTAACCCGGTGCTCGTACTCAAGAAGAACGGCACCTGGCGGATGTGTGTGGACTACACGGACTTGAACAAAGCGTGTCCGGCTGATCCTTTTGTCCTCCCCTGTATTGATCAAATCATTGATGCTACGGCAGGTTGTGCATGTTTAAGTTTCTTGGATGCTTATTCCGGTTATCATCAGATTAAGATGGCAGTTAAGGACCAGGAGAAGACGGCGTTCATCACTCCCTTTGGAGCCTTCTGCTATGTGTCTATGCCCTTTGGACTCAAGTGTGCACAGGCGACTTACCAGCGTTGTGTATAGAACTGTCTTCATAAACAGATCGGGCGCAATGTTCACGCTTACGTGGACGATATTGTGGTTAAATCCATCAAAGAGGAAACCCTGATAGATGATTTAACGGAAACCTTTGATAATCTCCGGGTCTATAAGATGATGCTTAACCCGGCCAAGTGTGTCTTCGGTGTTCCTGCAGGCAAACTCTTGGGCTTCTTGGTTTCTGACAGAGGCATTGAGGCTAACCCGGAGAAGATCAAGGCCATCACCTCCCTGGCTAAGCCGGCGTGTATAAATGACGTTCAGCGCTTGGCGGGTCGCATCGCTGCGTTAAGCCGGTTTATAAGCCATTTGGGTGAGAAGGCCATGCCCTTATATCAGTTGATGAAGAAAACTGATAACTTTGTCTGGAATGATGCAGCTAATACCGCCTTTGAGGATTTGAAGAAGCAGCTGGCAGAGCCCCCAGTCCTTGCTGCTCCGGTTGATAAGGAGCCCTTACTACTGTATGTGGCGGCAAACGCACGAGCCGTCGGTGTGGCTATTGTGGTGGAGTGCAAGGAGGAGGGTAAGGAGCATCCGGTTCAGCGGCCGGTTTATTATGTCAGTGAAGTGCTCATTGAGTCCAAGCAGCGGTACCCGCATTGGCAGAAGCTGGTATATGGTGTGTTCATGGCAAGCCGGAAACTTAAGCATTATTTTCAGGGTCATCCCATCACTGTGGTCAGCTCTGCTCCCCTTGGCGATATCATTCAAAACAGAGAGGCCACAGGGAGAATTGCTAAGTGGGCTATAGAACTTGGACCTCATGGTCTCAGATATGTGCCACGCACTGCTGTTAAATCTCAGGCCTTGGTGGATTTCATCAATGATTGGACAGAGTCACAAGTGCCCGAGCAAAGGCCGGATAACACTTATTGGACTATTCACTTTGATGGGTCCAGGCAGTTGGAGGGCTCGGGGGCTGGCGTTGTATTGGCTTCCCCTAAGGGTGACAAGTTCCATTATGTGCTATAGTTGATGTTTCCTTGCACTAACAATGCGGCTGAGTACGAGGCCTTGCTCCACCGTCTTCGGATGGCTAAGGAGATGAGTTTAAGCCGGGTAAAGTGCTTTGGTGACTCAGACTTGGTGGCTCAACAAGTATCAGGCAAGTGGGATTCTAAGGATCCTCTCAGGGCGGCTTATCGCCGCGAGGTTGATGCCATTGCTGGGCACTTTCAGGGCTACCAAGTGGAGCACATTGATCGTAGGAAGAATGAGGCGGCTGATGCTCTAAGCCGGCTGGGCTCTCAGCGAAAGCCGGTGCCGCCTAACACTTTCCTGGACGTCCTGTATAACCCTTCGGTTAAGTTGCCTACAGAGGAAGACTTGGCTATCCCTGACCCGGAGGCACGACTGGTGGCAGCTCTTCATGTCATACCAGACTGGACAATGCCATATCTGGCTTATATAACCCGGGGAGAGTTGCCTGAGGATGAAACTTTGGCCAGGCAAATAACCCAGTGGGCTAAGTCAATGATCGTTATCGATGGCGAGTTGCATCATCGCAGTGTTACAGGGGCATTTCAGCGTTGTGTCTCCCCTGAGGAAGGTCAAGAGATCTTGCGTGAGATCCATGAAGGGGATTGTGGCCATCATGCCGGCTCAAAATCCCTTGTGGCCAAGGCTTTCCGTCATGGTTTTTATTGGTTCACGGCTCATGCTGATGCAGAGGACTTGGTCAGTAAATGTGATGGTTGCCAAAGGTTCTCACGACGGGCTCACGTGCCGGCTCAGGAGTTGAGGATGATCCCAATCACTTGGCCCTTTGCGGTTTGGGGGCTTGATATGGTTGGGCCTTTTAAACGGTCCAAGGATAAGAAGACCCACCTCTTGGTGGCAGTTGACAAATTCACAAAGTGGGTGGAAGCTGAGCCAGTTAGCAAGTGCGATGCAGCCACGGCGGTTCAATTTATGAAAAAGGTGATTTTCCGCTTTGGCTTTCCGCACAGCATTATAACTGACAATGGCACCAATCTTTCCAAAGGCGCCATGGAAGAGTTTTGTCAACGAGAGCATATCCGACTTGATGTTTCTTCAGTGGCTCATCCTCAATCCAATGGTCAAGCTGAGAGAGCTAATCAGGAGATTCTGAAGGGCATCAAGCCCCGGCTTTTGGTCCCTTTGCAACGGACGCCGGGTTGTTGGGTGGAGGAGTTGCCCTCCGTCTTATGGAGCATCAATACTACTCCTAACAGATCTACAGGCTTCACACCTTTCTTCATGGTTTATGGAGCAGAAGCAGTCCTCCCCAGCGACATCCGTCACGACTCACCTCGCGTGGCGGCTCATGTTGAGACGGATAATGAACAGGCGCGCCAAGATGCTCTTGACTTGTTGGATGAACAGCGTGATGTGGCAGCAGCCCGGTCAACGATTTACCAACAAGACCTACGCCGTTATCATAGCCGCCGGGTCAAATCCCGGGTCTTCCAGGAAGGCGACCTTGTGCTCCGGCTCATCCAGGATCAAACAGATGCACACAAGTTATCCCCACCTTGGGAAGGGCCCTTTGTGGTCAGCAAGAACTTGCACAACGGGTCATATTACCTCATTGACATTCGGGAGCACAAAGATTCACGTAAGTCGGAGGAAGAGACCCGTCGGCTGTGGAACATAGCTCAGTTTCGGCCTTACTACACTTGAGCCACCGGCTCTCGTGGTGTACATATTTCTCTCAGCCATGTATATATTATGATAAGCAATAAAGCAGGACCTCTGTCCTTTTTTCTCCTCCAAATACGCACGTGTTGTTTCTATTACAAGATTACATGATGACTTAAAGGAGGATCCGGCTTATGATCGTATTCGAATCTAGCCGTAAGCAGTAAAGTCACATGGGGGCTTCCTGTTCAAACATGGGTCGTATTCGAACCAAAGAGAACATAGCTGTCGATACCCATTTGATTGGCAAAGTGCCGAGCTCATTGGGAGGTCACCTTTGGTCATATTTGAATCATAGTTTAACCCCTCTGAGAACCGACGTGGATCGTATTCGAATCAGCGTCGTTAAACAATTTTAAAAATCACTTGGGGGCTTCCTGTTCAAACATGGGTCGTATTCGAACCAAAGAGAACATAGCTGTCGGTACCCTCTTGATTGGCATCGCCACACCCACTGGGGGCTATATGATCGTATCCGAATCTTGGCTTAACCCCTTTGGGCCGGATCTCTGGTCGTATTCGAACCGGAAGCCCCTAAGTTCTTCTGCTTTATCACAAGTTTACTCTGATTATGACAAGGTGTGCACGGCCGGGTCTCACTTTGCCGGCTTAACTTTGGTTTACAGTGTTAGTTGAACATCATGGGTGTCATCAAGACAAGTAAATCGGAGTTAAGGTACCAACCGTGCTACCCGGGTTATCTAAACCGGAAGTATGCTTACAGGCCGTTAAGTGTGTTATTACGGCTATGTTAAGGGTATAATTAAGGACCAGTCTTTTTTTGATTCATATTCCGGGTTATCTATCTCAAACACCTGATTCTTAGGGCGGTAAGCCGCCTCGAGACTTGTGATTTGCCTTTCTATGCAGGATATTTAAAGGCACCTCTTTGAGGTCGAGAAAGACAAAGGGATGATTATGACCCGGAGAAACATCAAAGAGACAACTTAAAAAACCCTTGGCATTCAATGCGTGCACGATGGCACGGCAAAGATAAATTGTTGCACCTACTCTATTACAAAATTCATCAAGTCTAACAAGGGTGGAGCATTCTTTGGTAAACCGCCAGCCGAGTTACGACGCCCGCTGAGCTGAAGTCTCCGGCTCGTTCCTATCCTCTCCTCCGGCTGATCCCAAGACTTCGAAGGTTGATGACTTCCAGTCGATGCCGCTGAGAGCTTCGAATTGGGCTTCCTCGTCAATTAATCCGGCCGGGTCAATCTCCGGGGCGAAGGTGTGCTGACGAGCCGGCGGGATCAGGTTGAGGGCTTCATAGCGAGGGGTTGCAATCCTCTGATTCTCCGCGTCGTAACCCGGCTGGTACTTGGTCAGATCTGTGTCATTCCCGATGAGGGTGGCCACCGGGCGTACAGCCTTCACGCACGCCGCAAAGTCCTTCTGATCGAAAGCTGAGCCGTCTTCCTTCAGGCTTGGGTAACCCAGGGCGATGTCTGCCGGGTCTAGCTCCGGCAGGAATGCCTTGGCCCGGCTCAGCGCGGCGATCGCTCCGGCTCTCACAGAGGCCCGTCGCAGCTCTTAGATCCGCTGAGGCAGAACGGCGAGCCGGCGCAGGACTTCGGCCAGGTGAGTCGGCACCTCGTTGGATAGGGCCACCACAGCTAAGGCACGCTGTGACCTGGTGTAGAGCTGTTCCACCAGGGTATACACGGCCTTTAGCTTGGTGACCACACTCTGGTTGAGGTTGGCACTCCTAGGACCTGTTTAACAGAATCAGATAAACCGGTGACAAGGATGAATCATGACATATACAAACTTGATGAAAGCCGGTGAGGCGACTTACCGAAGATGGCGGCCACCATTTGGGAAACCTGGCGCTTTAGGCCGGAGAGCTCGGCGGTCTTCTCAGAGAGAGCCTTCTCCGCCTGTTCCGCCCGGGTCACCAGTGCAGCCTTCTCTTCGGCCCAGGCTTTCCGCTCAGCATCAAATTCTGTCTTCAGCTTCTCTTGAGCGGCGATGCTGGATACAAACTTGGCGTTTGCCTTCCGGGTCTCCATCTCCTGCGTCTTCAGCCGGCTCTTGAGATCCGCAAGGTCCGCCTCTAGCTTCTTACCAACAGCCTGTATAAATTTCCGGGTTAGGACATGAGCAGTTATTATATAAGTCCCAAGCACTTTCCAAGCAAAGACACTTGGCACTTGGGGGCTAATGCATATTGAACGTATCTATCTACATATTGCCGGCTCACTGGAGTAAGCCGGACCCTAAGTCTACAACATATTCAATCATAAGTCGTCGACTTGGGGGCTAGCATGGCAAAGGTAACTATGCAGTAAGTAAGAAGACAGCAGAAGGATACCTCAGATTTTTGTTGGATCTGGTTTACCATGGCGACTTCCGCGTCCCGGCTCTTGTGCATCTGGTTGATGTAGCCAGAGACGAGCGCTCCAATGCTCAAGTTGGTGTAGTCGGAGAGGTCCAGGTTCACCCGGTGGGGCTGCAGCAACTCCCCCTTAGCGGAGGACTTGGCCAGCACGGTCGGTCTCCCCGGCTCAACAAACTCTGTCCGGGTGATTACCACGTCCGGGTCGTCTGCTGGAGGAGCTGAGCCGGAGGCCTCCGGGTTAACCGAAGCTTCAGTCGTTGCCTTGGTAGTTGGGGCAGTGGCCTCAGGTGCCGTGTCCATTGGAGTGGTGGCTTCGGGGGCGGAGGCAGCTGGCGGTTCTTGAGCCGTCACCGCCGGTTCAGGCAAATCCGACACTCCGGCTGATCCGGTCTTCTTCGCTCTTTTGGTGAGTTTTGCCTAGGCACTGAAAGGACAGAAACATTCAGCACAAAGAAAGTAAGTACAGACAAATATAATATGAGATGGTTGTCATTACCCGGGCGCGGTCTTGAAAGTCGGAAGGCTCGAGTGCATAGAGTCGCCCGAAGAAGGGGAGGTCTCCTGATAATTGGAGTCAGAGGAATTGAGTGGCTGACGGATAACACCCGCCAACGGATGAAAAGGGTACAAGTGGGAAAAAACCTCAGTTCGGCGCTTCCTTGTTGCGTCGGGTAACCCGGCGGAGAGGTCGGTGTCCTTGTTGGTCTGGGTGTGACGCCGGCTTTCATGAACCTGTCGCTTCAAAATAAATTGAGGGTCTTGATAAGCTAAAGGATGTGAAAAGCTTACTTTCCGGGTTACCCTTCGGACTTTCAGCTGGGGCAAGGGCTCCGAGTCGGAGGAAAGTGACGTTACCTCTTCAACCACCGGGTTACTGGCGCCGGTGTCATCCTGTCAATGAGCAAGTGTTGATAAGGCAAACAGCAACAAATAACAAATACGGCAAGAATTTAAAGGCTTAGGGGTTACCTCTGACTCGGAGCTGTCGCTTAATTGCATCAGCTCCGAAGCAGTAGGCCTGCTTCCTTTTTTGCGAGGGGCGGCTTTCTTGGCGGCTTTCTTCGCCTTCCTAGCCTTCTTGGCCGCCTCATGGTCATATTTGACCCGCCAGAACTTATCATCAGCCTGAAAGATACAATGGTGAATTCTTACAACGGTTCAGATGAAGGTTATATGAAGAAAAGGATAATAAGTTAAAGTCAGCGGCTTACCGCTGGGGCTGGGTTGGTCTTGCAGAAGGGGGCTAACCCGGTCCTTCCGCAGTCTGCCAGGCTCTCGTTTAAAAGAGCCTTGGTCTCTTCCTCTGCAACGTCTTCTGGAAGATCATTGCGGCTGTACCTCTGCGGGTCATCCTTTCGCCCTGTGTACTCACACATTAAGCCGGGGCGGCGGCTCAACGGGATCACCCGCCATGAGATCCAGACCCGGACCAGGTCGATTCCGTTCAGACCGTTGCCCAGGAGGGCCTTGATTTTGTTGATAGTAGGAAGCAGAGGCTGGCGCTCCGCTGGAGTCAGCTTGTCCGACAGCGGGTGAGTCGGCTCTAGACGTGTTGGGCGAAAGCCGGGCAGCGGGCTTTCGTCAGCCGGGGACGTATCTTGGCAGTAGAACCAAGTCATATTCCAGTCCTTGGGGTGGCTCGGCGGCTCTGCGTAAGGAAAAAGACAGTCCCTACACCGCTGGATGGAAATGCCACCTAGCTCCAGACTTGGCCCGTTGGCGCACTCATTCTGGCGGTTTAAGTAAAAAAGCTCTCTGAAGAGCAGCAGACTAGGTTCTTCTCCTAGGTAAACCTCGCAGAAGACTTGAAAATTGCAGATGTTGGATACGGAGTTGGGTCCTATATCTTGAGGCCGCAAGTCGAAGAAGTTGAGCACGTCCCTGAAAAACTTTGAGTCGGGCGGTGCGAAGCCCCGGCTCATATGATCTGCGAAAATCACTACCTCCCCGTCCTTTGGCTGTGGTCTCTCTTCTGACGGATCAGGGGCACGGTAGGACATGATTTCCTTCTTAGGCAAATACCCGGATTTAACAAAATTGGCTAGGGTCTCGTTGGTTACGTTCGACCTCATCCAGTTGCAAGTGATGGGAGCCTTGGGAGGCATGGTGAAAGTTGGCAGTCTATAACAAGGAGAAAAATACGTCCGGGTTAATTATAAGCCGGAGGTGATCTACAGTTCAAAACTAAGGTGGCGGCTTATGAAGGGGACTAATGGTATATACTCAAGTACGGTGGGTTATTTAAGCCGCAGGGGCGTTCAGAATAAGTTGATTATCTACGACCTTATCACAGTTAAGCCGGAGGATTCTACAAAGCATGGTTTTCTTTAAGCCGGAGGATTCTACGGCGCGTGGTTTCTTTAAACCGGAATTGTAAGCCGCCAAGTTTCAATGGTTACAGTTTTTACTAAGTGTGGTAAAACAGGTTTCACATATTGCAGTAACTTTTTTGGATCAAAATGGTCGGGTGAAATGAAAATTTTCTAGACCTAGAAACAGACGAGCGGATGTTCTTGAGCTCGAATGAAGCATTTATGCAGTAGAAAGAGATCTACGGGCATTTGAAATGAGTCCTAAACAACTGCCGCACTGGTTCTATACAAGACTAAAGATCAAACAAGGGCAGTGACTAGGAGAACTACCGAAGCTTGTGGCAATGGCGATGAACACGAAGAACACGGACGAACCCTACGGTAGATCTATCCTACAGGACAAGCAAGACTTACCGGAGCTGGAGAGCCGCGGAGGTTGTCACGTTTCTCTGGTCCATTCAGGGTGATGCAGCGGCCTGAGCTGGTGACGACAAGGAGACCCGCGGTGGCGACGGCGGTGGAGCTCGAGCAGCACGGGACAGTGAGAGGAGGAAGATGACAGAGAAGGGAGCGTGAGAAGAGCTCGTCGGGCCGGCCTATTTATAAGGCAAGGTCATAAGTGGGCGCGAGATTCAAGGAGACCACGACGTGGTTATCTCCCCACGAAACGCCTCGATTTTCGGGATGACAGTAAAGAGAAAGATCTGTTGCGGATCTGGCGGAGTAAAAATGGACTTAATGCAGGATGACGTCACGGCGGATTATCCGGAGTCCAGAGGATGACTTCATGCCGGGTTATGGCCTTCACATGAATTGGAAGCCGGAGATTTTTCTGTCAGAAGAGTTGAAGATTGACATGAGCCGGCTCAAATCAATCTAGGGCCTAATGTTGAGGATATAGACCTTAGAGTCACCCGCCAGCAGGGGCCGAGTTACTCGTGTGGTCATTGCCAGAAGCCTGGAGCCAAGTTTGAAGACGATGGGCCAGAGATGGGCTGAGACCCGGATATGGCTTAAGGCCCGTAGTTACAATCATTATCATGGTAGAACTTGTAGTGTAAGGCAAGTATAGTTGAGAGTCCGAGCCGGACACTCTTATGAGCCGGCCGGGACTCTAAGGGTTGCTGGGCGTCAGCCTCCCTATATAAAGGGACGACCCAGCAGCGGTTTAAGGGCGACAACAATCTCATCGAGAGCCGGGCATAGCTGTTTAGCTCCCTGGTGATCGTAACCCTAATCAATACCACGTCAAACTGGACGTAGGCTTTTACCTTCACCGTAAGGGGCCGAACCAGTATAAACCCTCGTGTTCCTTGTCCCGCATAACCCCTTCAAGCTTCCTAGCTACGATGGCTCCACGACTAAGTCCTAGCTCGAGGACATCTGCCGTGACAATTCCACGACAAGTAGCCCACGAAGCAGTAGATGGTGCTCGTCCCTAGTCTCTACTCTTATCTCTATCTCTACTACTATATCGAAATGTTCGTCTCGAGTTGCTCTTCATTTTGTTCCATTGTGCCATGTTCATTTGAGTCCATCTTGATGCCCAAATCTCTGATGCAAGAGTGTTATATGCTGTTAACTGCTGTTACTTATCAGAACATGAGGATTTGTTATTTTTGTTGCATTTAATGTGTGCATCTTATGGGCATGAGCTCTACACGTGTTTTGATGTATGCCATGCCATCTTTACAGAGGTATATGCCATGTATTTTTGTGATCTCTGTGGTGACTAGCACAAGCATGCAAACTAGGCTTCGTGATGTTTCTGATTTCAGGGACTTAGTAGTTTAGTTTTGCCAAGTCTGTGACTGCTGTTATTTTGTTTCTATGTATCCATGTGGCTACAGAGAGATCCATGCTTATTTCGGAGATGTTCAGTAAGGATGTTTTGTAGATATAGTTGTGCTCTATCCATCGATGCCCCTGTTGCAATTATGTAGTGCCCTAGCATGCCTTAATTTTGCTCTACTTTTGCTATAAAATATTTCTGGCAGATTCTTAACATGATATTCAATTTTGCCAAGGTTGTTGTAGTTGATCCATACATGCTATGTACTTGCTCTTGCCATGGATAGCTTCATAAACATTCCATCTTACTATAGGTATGCTTGTTTTGTCATGCATTGCTCTGTAATGAGTGCATCAAGCTCACCAATATGCCCTCATAATGTCTGTTTGTGCCATGCTCTTTTCTGCCAAGTCTGAAAC
This sequence comes from Triticum aestivum, assembly GCF_018294505.1. Lineage (NCBI taxonomy): Eukaryota > Viridiplantae > Streptophyta > Magnoliopsida > Poales > Poaceae > Triticum > Triticum aestivum. The sequence goes on from NC_057796.1 coordinate 386,170,464, forward strand.
CTGTTAACGAAACTTGCTATGTTTACATGGTTGCCATCATATCTTCTGGTCCTTTTTGGCTTATGGTCAGTAAGGGTTTTTTGTTCTATGCTTTTAGTAGATTCATTCTATGCCTTGTTTTGCTAAGTTAAGTTCCTGTAGCATGTTGATAGCTTGCTCTGAACATTGCTACCTGATGCTGTTTCAGGCATGTCCAGTAATTTCACCAAGTCTGTGAACCTGTTATCTTTTGCACTTTTGCCATGCTTGTTTGAACCTGCTGTGGTGTGATCTAGCCGTAGCTCAGTGTTCATCGTTTGTAAAGTATCTCCTGTAGATTACTGCCATATGCTTTGTTGATATGTTGGGGTGCTGTAGCATAGTTTCTTGTTGCATTCGAAGTGCTATCATGCTATTAATCGCGGAATCGTGTCATTCTTGTTTTGCTTGCCATTTGCAAACCGTGCATCCGTTTCCGGTGATCTCTATATCGATTTCAACCGAAATCATCTCATCTTTCCAGTGGCATGCTTGGTTTGCCAAGTTACTGCCTTGTTCATCATTTTTCTTCCGGAGCACGCATATGCATCGCATATCATATCTTGCATATCATTCATGTTTTGCATCATGTTGCTTGTGCATTTCCCGCATTTGATTGTGGTTCCGTTGCTTGTGTTCTTGTTTCGGGTAGAGCCGGGAGACGAGTTCGTGAACGAGGAACCTGTCAAGTACGCTTACGAGGATCAAGCTTTCGACAACTCTGAGAACCTTGCAGGCAAGATGACCATACCCTCGAAATCACTTCTATCTTTGCTTTGCTAGTTGTTCGTTCTATTGCTATGCTGCGCTACCTACCACTTGCTATATCATGCCTCCTATATTTGCCATGTCAAGCCTCTAACCATCCTTTCCTAGCGAACCGTTGTTTGGCTAAGTTACCGCTTTTGCTCAGCCCTTCTTATAGCGTTGCTAGTTGCAGGTGAAGTTGAAGTTGGTTCCATGTCGGAACATGGATATTTTGGAATATCACAATATCTCTTATTTAATTAATGCATCTATATATTTGGTAAAGGGTGGAAGGCTCGGCCTTATGCCTGGTGTTTTGTTCCACTCTTGCCGCCCTAGTTTCCGTCATACTGGTATTATGTTCCTTGAGTTTGCGTTCCTTACGCGGTTGGGTGATTTATGGGACCCCCTTGACAGTTCGCCTTGAATAAAACTCCTCCAGCAAGGCCCAACTTTGGTTTTACCATTTGCCACCTAAGCCTTTTTCCCTTGGGTTTTCGCGAGCCCGAGGGTCATCTTTATTTAAACCCCCGGACCAGTACTCCTTCGAGTGCTGGCCCAAACCGAGCGATGTCCGGCGCCCCCTGGGCAACCAGGGTCTATGCCAACCCGACGTCTGGCTCATCCGGTGTGCCCTGAGAACGAGATATGTGCAGCTCCTATCGGGATTTGTTGGCACATTCGGGCGGCTTTGCTGGTCTTGTTTTACCATTGTCGAGATGTCTTGTAAACCGGGATTCCGAGACTGATCGGGTCTTCCTGGGAGAAGGTTTATCCTTCGTTGACCGTGAGAGCTTATGATGGGCTAAGTTGGGACACCCCTGTAGGGTATTATCTTTCAAAAGCCGTGCCCGTGGTTATGAGGCTGAAGGGAATTTGTTAATGTCCGGTTGTAGAGAACTTATCACTTGACCCAATTAAAATACATCAACCGTGTGTGTAGCCGTGATGGTCTCTTCTCGGCGGAGTCCAGGAAGTGAACACGGTTTGAGTTATGCGTGAACGTAAGTAGTTTCAGGATCACTTCTTGATCATTTCTAGCTTCGCGACCGTTGCGTTGCTTCTCTTCTCGCTCTCACTTGCGTATGTTAGCCACCATATATGCTTAGTGCCTGCTGCAGCTCCACCTCATTACACCATCCTTTCCTATAAACTTAAATAGTTTTTATCTCGCAGGTGTGAGATTGCTGAGTCCTCGTGACTCACAGATTCTACCAAAACAGTTGCAGGTGCCGACAAGGCCAGTGCAGATGACGCAACCGAGCTCAAGTGGGAGTTCGACGAGGAACGTGGTCGTTACTATGTTTCTTTTCCTGATGATCAGTAGTGGAGCCCAGTTGGGACGATCGGGGATCTAGCATTTGGGGTTATCTGATTTTCATTCGGATTTGACCGTAGTCGGTCTATGTGTGGATTTTGGATGATGTATGAATTATATTTATGTATTGTGTGAAGTGGCGATTGTAAGCCAACTCTTTATCCCATTCTTGTTCATTACATGGGATTGTGTGAAGATGACCCTTCTTGCGACAAAACCACAATGCGGTTATGCCTCTAAGTCGTGCCTCGACACGTGGGAGATATAGCCACATCGTGGGTGTTACAAGTTGGTAATCAGAGCCATCCCCGACTTAGGAGCCCCCTGCTTGATCGAATCGCTGGCGTTGTTGAGTCTAGAACAAAAATGTTTTGAGTCTTAGGATTATATATATCAGAGAATAGGATTCTTTTTACTCCTCAGTCCCTTCGTCGCTCTGGTGAGGCCTCCTGACGTAGAAGTTTTGACTCTTCTCTCCTCAAATTTCACTAAAAAAAATTTAGGATCACGCGGGTATCTTAGAATCGTTCTGATGGTTTTGTGACGAGAACCTTGTTCTTGGTGCCTCCTGACATTTAGGGGTTGTAGCAGTGTCCCGGGGAGTTGAGCTCCGAGGTGTTGTCGTCACAATTTTATCGTTGCAGTTCTGGAATACCTGAGTTTCGCCGACATCGAAATCTCTTTTATGCAGTTGTTGGTGAGATCACCTTGACGCCACCCAGTACTGGGGCGGGAGTTCGGGAGTTGTCGTCGAGTTGTCACGGCAGATGTCCTCAAGCTAGGACTTAGTCGTGGAGCCATCGCCGCTAGGAAGCTTGAAGGGGTTAAACGGGACAAGGAACACGAGGGTTTATACTGGTTCGGCCCCTTACGGTGAAGGTAAAAGCCTACGTCCAGTTGAGGTGGTATTGATTAGGGTTTTGAGGACCAGGGAGCGTAACTGCTATGCCTGGCTCTCGACGAGATCTTTCTTGTCCTAAACCGCTGTCGGGTCGCCCTTTTATATAGAGAGGTTGACGCCCAGCAGCTTCTGAGAGCCCCGGCCGGCTCATAAGAGTATCCGGCTCGGACTCTCAACTATTCTTGCCTTACACTACCAGTTCTACCATAAGGACGGTTGTAACTACGGGCCTTAAGCCATCACCTGGTCTTAAGCCCATCTTTCGCCCACCGTCTTCAAGCTTGGCACCGGGCTTCAAGTGATGACCCTTATGAGTAACCCGGCCCCACCGGGCGGGTGACTCTAAGGTTTATATCCTCAACATTAGGCCCCAGATTGATTTGAGCCGGCTCATGTCAATCTTCAATTCTTTCGACAGAAAAAAATCTCGGGCTTACAATTGTGTGACGGCCATAACCCGGCGTGACGTCATCCTCTGGATTCCGGGTAATCCGCCGTGACGTCATCTTCCATTAAGTCCATTTTTTACTCCACCATATCCGCAACGGATCTTATCTTTACTGCCATCCCGAAAATCGAGGTAAGTAGTCCGGCCCGATGAGCCTCCAGCAGCCTGTCTTCCTCCTCGCGCCACTGTTCCTCCGCTTGAGCTCCGTCGCCGTCGCCACCGCGGGTCTTCTCGTCCTCACCGACTCCGGCCGCTGCATCGACCTGTTGCGTCCAGAGAGAACGGCGGCGATCCCCGCGACTCACCAGCACCCGTAAGTCTTCGCCACTCCGTAGAGTAGATCCACATTAGTCTTCCATAGTTCTTCCCGTGTTCTTCGCTGTTCCTCGCAAGTCCCGGTAGTTTTTATTTTTACCGCCTTTCTCGATCTCCAACTGCATAGGACTACTGCGGTAGTTGTTTTACGCTCATTCCAATGTTCATAGATCCCTTCTTACTGCGTACAGGCTCTGTTCAGGCTTATGAACTTCCTCGGCGTCTGTTTTAGGTCTAGAAATCTTTCCTTTTATTCAACCATTTTGATCCAAAATTTTCGCCACGATCTGTGAAACTTGTTTTCACCACACTTAGTAAAAAAACTGCATCTGCTGAGCTATGGCGGCTTACATTTCCGGCTCAAAGAAGCCACGTGCCGTGAGATTTTGCCGGCTCATTTATAATAACACTGTAGACAATTTGAATTACTCTCGCTTCCTTCAGCGGCTTAGATAACCCGATGCGTTTAGCCATATGTCATTAGGCCCCTTCATAAGCCGCCACTTTAAACATTAAACTGTAAATTCCCTCCGGCTTATAATTAAACCGGACATTTCCTTTTATCATAGGCTTCCGACTTGCACCATGCCTCCCAAAGCTCCCAAAGCACCCATCACTTGCAACCGGATGAGGTCCAATGTCACCGACGAAACCTTAGCAGACTTTGTGAAGACGGGTTACCTGCCCAAGAAGGACGTCATGTCTTACCGCGCCCCTGACTCGTCAGAGGAGAGACCACAGCCAAAGGACGGGGAGGTGGTAATATTTGCGGATCACATGAGCCGGGGCTTCGCACCGCCCGGCTCAAAGTTCTTCAGGGATGTACTGAATTTCTTTGACCTGCGGCCACAAGATATAGGACCCAATTCAGTGTCGAACATATGCAACTTCCAAGTGTTCTGCGAGGTCTACCTTGGAGAGGAACCCAGCCTTCTGCTGTTTAGAGAGCTGTTCTATTTGAACCGCCAGAATGAGTGCGCCAACGGGCCGAGCTTAGAACTTGGTGGAATCTCCATTCAGCGACGGAGAGACTGCCTTTTTCCTTACGCCGAGCCGCCCAGCCACCCAAAGGACTGGAACCAGACGTGGTTCTACTGCCAAGACACGTCGCCGGCTGACGAGAGCCCGCTGCCCGGCTTTCGCCCTTCACGTCTGGAACCAACTCACCCTCTGTCTGACAAGTTAACTCAGGCGGAGCGCCAACCTCTGATCCCCACCATCAACAAAATCAAGGCTCTCTTGGGAAATGGCCTTAATGGCATTGATCTGGTCCGAGTCTGGATCTCATGGCGGGTGATCCCCTTAAGCCGTCGCCCCGGCTTAATGTGTGAGTACACGGGCCGGAAAGATGACCCCCTGAGACACAGCCGCAACGATCTTCCTGAAGACGTTGCTGAGGATATGACCAAGGCTCTCTTGAACGAGAGTTTGGCAGACTGCGGGAGGACCGGCTTAAGCCCCTTCTGCAAGACCAACCCGGCCCCAGCGGTAAGCTGCTGATCTGAACATCTTATTTTCTTCTCTAGATAACTTCCATCCGAACCTTAAGAAATCGTCATTGTACTTTTCAGGCTGATGACAAATTTTGGAAGGTCAAATATGACCATGAGGCGGCCAAGAAGGCCAGGAAGGCTAAGAAAGCCGCCAAGAGAGTCGCTCCCCGCAAGAAGGGAAGTAGGCCTACTGCTTCAGAGCTGCTGCAACTAAGCGACAGCTCCGAGTCAGAGGTAACCCCTGAGCCTGCAAGCTGTTGTTGTATTTGTTGTTTATTTCTGTCCACCTTATCAATACTGTTCATCAACAGGATGACACCGGAGCAAGTAACCCGGTGGTTGAAGAGGTAATGACACTTTCCTCCGACTCGGAGCCCTTGCCAAGGCTGAAAGTCCGAAGGGTAACCCAGAAAGTAAGATTTGCACATCCTTTAGCTTATCAAGATCCTCAATTTCTTTTGAAGCAACAGATTCATGAGAGCCGGCGGCACACCCGGACCAACAAGGACGCTGACCTCTCCTCCGGTTTACCTGACGCATCGAGGAAACGCCGGACCGAGGTTATCTCCCACTTGTACCCTTTTCATCTTTTGGCGGGTGTTATACGTCAACCGCTCAATTTTTCCGATTCAAACTATCAGGAATCCTCACCCTCCTCTGGTGACTCGATGCAATCAAACCTGCCGGCCTTCAAGACCGTACCCGGGTAATGATGATCATCTCTTATTGTGCTTATCTTTACTCATGCTTTTGTAGTAACCTTTTTGTACTTTCAGTGCCCAGGCAAAGCTCAGTAAGAGGGCGAAAAAGAACAAGCCGGTCGAAGAGCCGGACTTGCCTGAACCGGAGGTTGCAGCTCAAGAACCGCCAGTTGCCTCTGCTCCTGCAACCGCCGCTCCAACCGACAAGCCAATCGCAGAAACTTCTGCTAACCCGGAGACCTCCAGCCTGGCTCACCCGGCCGATGACCCGGACGTGGTAATCACCCGGACGGAGTTTGTTGAGCCGGGGAGACCCACTGCACTGGCCAAGTGCTCAGCCAAAGAAGAGCTGCTAGAGCGCCGCCGGGCCAATCTGGACCTCACCGACTATGCCAATCTGAGCATCGGAGAGATCTTCTCCGGCTATGCCAGTCAGGTGCACAAGAGCCGGGACTTAGAGATCGACATGGTGAATCAGATTCAGCAGAAGTCTGAGGTACCACTCTTCTTGCTTACTGCATAGTTATCTTTACCATAATAGTCCCCAAGTCGACGACTTATGATTGAATATGTTGTAGACTTAAGTTCCAGCTTACTTCCATGAACCGGTAATTTGTAGATAGAAACGTTCGATATGCATTAGCCCCCAAGTGCCAAGTGTCTTTGCTTGGAAAACGCTTGGGACTTTAAATTTGCATAGTAACTGTTCATACTATAACCCGGAAATTATGCAGGCTGCTTGCAAGAAGTTTGAGGCTGACATCTTCGATCTAAAGACCCGCCTGAGGACGCAAGAAACTGAGACCCGGAAGGCCAACGCCAAATTTGTGTCCAGTATTGCTGCTCAAGAGAAGCTGAAAAAGGACTTTGAAGCTGAACGGAAAGCTTGGGCCGAAGAGAAGGCTACTCTGGTGAGCCGGGCCGAACAGGCGGAGAAGGCTCTGACAGAGAAAACCACCGAGCTCTCCGGCTTAAAGCGCCACGTGTCCCAGATGGTTGCCGCGATCTTCGGTAAGTCATGCCACCGGCTCTCGTCCAGTTTATAATCTTTATATCTCATAACCCACCATTGCCAGCGGCTTATCTTACTCTGTTAAACAGGTCCCAGAAGCTCCAACCTCAACCAAAGTGTGCTGACCAAGTTGAAGGCCGTGTACACCCTGGTGGAGCAACTCTACACCGGGTCACAGCGCGCCTTGGCCGTGGTGGCCCTATCCAATGAGGTGCCGACTCACCTAGCGGAAGTTCTTCGCCGGCTTGCCGTTCTTCCTCAACGTGTCCAAGAGCTGCGACGGGCCTCTGCAAGAGCCGGCGCCATAGCTTCTCTGAGCCGGGCCAAGGCGTTCCTTCCAGAACTAGACCCGGCAGACATTGCCCTTGGCTACCCCAGCTTGAAGGAAGACGGCACCCCCTTCGACCAAAAGGACTTTGCAGCCTGCGTGAAGATCGTACGCCCAGTGGCCACTCTGATTGGAAATGACACGGATCTGACCAAGTACCAGCCGGGTTATGATGCGGAGAATCAGAGGATCCCCACTCCGCGTTATGAAGCCATCAGCTTAGTCCCGCCGACTCGTAAGCACACCTTTGCCCCGGAAATTGACCCGGCCGGGTTAATTGACGAGGAAGCTCGATTTGAAGCTCTGAGCGGCATTGACTGGAAATCATCAACTTTCCAGGTCTTGGGAACAGCCGGAGGAGCGGAGAGGGATGAGCCGGAAGCTTCAACCCAGCAAGCATCTTAACTCTGTAGGCGGCTTATTTAAACAATGCTTCACCCTTTTGGACGCGATGACTCTTGTAATAGAATAGGACCAACACTTAATCTTTGCCGTGCCATCGTGCACGCGTTGAATGCTGAATTCCATTGAAGTTGCTTCCTTATATTTCTCTGGGTCATAGTTGATCATTCATGTTCCTTAAGCTTAATTAGTTGTCTTTAACTATCCTGCATAGAAAGACAAATCACAAGTCTCTAGGCGGCTTACCGCACGGAGAATCATAGTCTTATGCATATAACCCGGAATATGAATCCAAAGACTGGTCCTCAATTATGTCCTTGATATAACCATAACAACACACTTACCGGCCCGCAAGCACACTTCCGGCTTAGATAACCCGGGTAATAAGGTTGGTACCTCAATTCCGGTTTACCGGTCTTAATAACACCGATTGTGTTCGACTAGTACTGTAAATCAAAGTTAAGCCGGCAAAGTGAGACCCGCCGTGCATATTTGAAATAATCAGAAGAACTCACTATAAATCAGAAAAACTTAGGGGCTTCCGGTTCGAATACGACCAGAGACCCGTCCCAAAGGGGTTATGCTAGGATTCGAATGCGATCATATAGCCCCCAGTGGGTGGGGGGATGCCAATCAAGAGGGTACCGACAGCTATGTTCTCTTTGGTTCGAATACGACCCATGTTTGAACAGGAAGCCCCCAAATGACCTTAAGAATTGTTTAACGACGCTGATTCGAATACGATCCACGTCGGTTCCCAAAGGGGGTTTGTCGTGGAATAGTCACGGCAGATGTCCTCGAGCTAGGACTTAGTCGTGGAGCCATCGCAGCTAGGAAGCTTGAAGGGGTTATGTGGGACAAGGAACACGAGGATTTATACTGGTTCGGCCCCTTACGGTGAAGGTAAAAGCCTACGTCCAGTTTGAGATGTTATTGACTAGGGTTACGATCGCCAGGGAGCTAAACAGCTATGCCCGGCTCTCAATGAGATTGTTCTTGCCCTTAAACCGCTGCCGGGTCCTCCCTTTATATAGGGAGGCTGACGCCCAGCAGCCCTTAGATTCCCGGCCGGCTCATAAGAGCGTCCGGCTCGGACTCTAAACAATACTTGCCTTACACTACAAGTCTACTATAACAATGATTGTAACTACAGGCTTTAAGCCATATCCGGGTCTCAGCCCATCTCTGGCCCATTATCTTGAAACTTGGCTCCGGGCTTCCGATAACGACCCTACGAGTAACCCGGCCCCTCTTGGCGGGTGACTCTAAGGTCTATATCCTCAACATTAGGCCCCAGATTGACTTGAGCCGGCTCGTGTCAATCTTCAACTCTGTAGACAGAAAAAATCTCTGGCTTACCATTCATGTGGAGGCCATAACCCGGAGTGACGTCACCCTCTGGACTCCGGATAATCCGCCGTGACGTCCTCCTCCATTAAATCCGTTTTTTACTCCGCCAGATCCGCAACGGATCTTCGCTTTTACTGTCTTTCCGAAAATCGAGGCGTCGTGAGGGGGAGATAACCACGCCGTGGCCTCCTTGAATCCCGCGCCCACTTATGACTCTGCCTTATAAATAGGCCGGCCCAGCACTTTCTTCTCACGCTCCCCTTCTTCCTCCTCGCGCCATCGCTCTTCTGCCCGAGCTCTGTCACTGCCGCCGCCGTCGCTCCCTCGTCCTTCATCAACCCGGCCGCTGCATCACCCTGACTCGGACCAGATAACGGCGGCGACCTCCGCTCTTCTCCAGCTCCGGTGAGTCCCCTCTGCCTTACTAGCATAGATCTATGATAGAGTTCGTCTGTGTTCTTCATGTTCGTCACCATTGCAACAAGTTTCAGTAGCTCCTGTAGTCACCGTAGTTAGTTGATCTTTAACCTTGCGTATAACCACTGCGGTAGACGTTTGAGACTCATTTCATCTGCAAGAAAGCCTCTTTTCACTGCATAAGGACTGTGTTCAACCTCAAGAACTTCCCCTGCTTCTGTTTTTAGGTCTAGAAAAATTTCATCTCGCCCGACCATTTTGATCCGAAAAAGTTACTGCAATATGTGAAAGCTGTTTTACCACACTTAGTAAAAACTGCAGCCCTTGAATCTTGACGGCTTATACTTCCGACTTAAAGAAAACACACGCCGTAGAACTTTCCGGTTTAAAGAGAACCATGATGTGTAGATTCCTCCGGCTTAACTGTAGTAAACCGTAGATGACTAACTTATTCTGAATGTTCCTATGGCTCAGATAACTCACTGTACATGAGTATATATCATTAGTCCCCTTCATAAGCCGCCACCTTAATTTGAACAATAGATCTCCGGCTTATAATTGACCCGGATACCTTTCTCTTTATTATAGACCACCAACCTTCACCATGCCTCCCAAGGCCCCCATCACTTGCAACTGGATGAGATCCAACGTCACTTACGAGACCCTGACCCGTCAGAGGAAAGACCACAGTCGAGGGACGGGGAGGTAGTGATCTTTGCGGACCACATGAGCCGGGGCTTCGCACCGCCCGGCTCAAAATTCTTCCAGGATGTGCTCAACTTCTTTGACCTTTGGCCTCAGGATATAGGACCCAACTCCGTATCCAACATCTGCAACTTCCAAGTTTTTTGCGAAGTATACCTTGGAGAGGAGCCTAGTTTACTGCTTTTCAGAGAACTGTTCTACTTAAACCGCCAAAACGAGTGTGCCAATGGGCCAAGTCTGGAATTAGGCGGCATCTCCATCCAACGGCGCAGGGACTATCTGTTCCCTTATGAAGAGCCGCCGAGCCACCCTAAAGACTGGAATATGACTTGGTTCTACTGCCAAGACACGTCCCCGGCTGACAAGAATCCACTGCCCGGCTTTCGCCCAACACGCATGGAACCGACTCACCCGTTATCCGACAAACTTACTGCCGTGGAACGCCAGCCTCTGCTTCCGACGATCAACAAGATCAAGGCCCTGCTAGGCAACGGTCTGAACGGAATTGATCTAGTCCGGGTCTGGATCTCATGGCGGGTGATCCCATTGAGCCGCCGCCCCGGCTTAATGTGTGAATACACCGGGCGAAAGGATGACCCGCAGAGGCACAGTCGCAACGATCTTCCGGAAGACGTTGCCGAAGAAGAGACCAAGGCTCTGTTAAACGAGAGCCTGGTAGACTGTGGAAGAACCGGGCTAGCCCCGTTCTGCAAGACCAATCCAGCCCCAGCGGTAAGCCGCTGACTTTAATCTTTCAACTTCTTTTGCATGTCACCTTGATCTGGACCGCTTTAAGAATTCATTACTGTACTTCTCAGGCTGATGACAAATTCTGGCGGGTCAAATATGACCATGAGGCGGCCAAGAAAGCCAGGAAGGCGAAGAAAGCCGCCAAGAAAGCCGCCCCTCGCAGAAAGGGAAGCAGACCCACCGCTTCGGAGCTGCTGCAATTAAGCGACAGCTCCGAGTCAGAGGTAACCCTTAAACCTTTAAACTCTTGCCATATTTTTTGTTTGCTGCTGTCCACCTTATCAACATTTTGCTTATTGACAGGATGACACCGGCGCCAGTAACCCGGTGATTGAAGAGGTAACATCACTTTCCTCCGACTCGGAGCCTTTGCCACAGCTGAAAGTCCGAAGAGTAACCCGGAAAGTAAGCTTTTCTCATCCGTTAGCTCATCAAGACCCTCAATTTCTTTTGAAGCAGCAGGTTCACGAAAGCCGGCGTCACACCCGGGCCCGCAAGGACACCGACCTCTCCGCCGGGTTACCCGACGCAACAAGGAAGCGTCGTACTGAGGTTTTTTCTCACCTGTACCCTTTTCATCCGTTGGCGGGTGTCATCCGTCAGCCACTCAACTCTTCTGACTCTAATTACCAAGAGACCTCCCCCTCTTCGGGTGACTCCATGCAGTCAAGTCTGCCGGCCTTCAAAACTGCACCCGGGTAATAACAATCTCCTTACATTACCCGTCTGTACTTACTCTTTGTACGCCTAACACTTCTGTCTTTTCAGTGCCCAGGCAAAGCTCACCAAAAGACCAAAGAAGACCAGGTCAGCCGGAGTGCCAGACTTGCCTGAGCCGGAGACGACGGCTCAAGAGCCGCCAGCTGCCGCCGCCCCCGAAGCTACCAGCCCTATGGACATGGCACCTGAAGCCCCTGCCCCAACTACCAAGACAACAACCGAAGCGTCGGTTAACCCGGAGGCCTCCGGCTCCGCCCCATCAACTGACGACCCGGACGTGGTAATTACCCGGACGGAGAATGTTGAGCCGGGGAGACCGACCGTGCTGGCCAAATGCTCTGCGAAGGGGGAGTTGCTGCAGCCCCACCGGGTGAATCTGGATCTCTCCAACTACACCGACTTGAGCATTGGAGAGCTCGTCTCTGGCTACATCAGCCAAGTTCACAAGAGCCGGGACGCTGAAATCGCCATGGTCAACCAGATCCAACAAAAATCTGAGGTAACCTTCTGCTATCTTCTTATTTTCTGCATAGTGATCCTTGTCATGCCAGCCCCCAAGTCTACAACTTATACTTGAATATGCTGTAGACTTAGATTCCGGCTTACTTACCTGAACCGGCAGTACGTAGATACGTTCAATATGCATTAGCCCCCAAGTGCCAAGTGTCTTTGCTTGGAAAGCACTTGGGACTTATAGAATGACTGTTAACAACCCGGAAATATATGCAGGCTGTTGGCAAAAAATTAGAGTCGGATCTTGCGGATCTTAAGAGCCGGCTAAAGACACAAGAGATGGAGACCCGGAAGGCAAACGCCAAGTTTGTCTCCAGCATCGCCGCTCAAGAGAAGCTGAAGACTGAATTCGATGCTGAGCGGAAGTCCTGGGCTGAGGAGAAAACCGCACTGGTGACCCGGGCCGAACAGGCGGAGAAGGCCCTCATCGAGAAGACCGCTGAGCTCTCCGGCCTAAAGCGCCAGGTTTCCCAAATGGTGGCTGCCATCTTCGGTAAGTCGCCTCGCCGGCTTTCATCAAGTCTGTATATGTTATGATTCATCCTTGTCGCCGACTTATCTAATCTTTATTAAACAGGCTCCAGAAGCGCCAACCTGAACCAGAGCGTGGTCACCAAACTAAAGGCCGTGTACACCCTGGTGGAGCAGCTCTACACCGGGTCACAGCGGGCCCTATTGGTGGTGGCCTTGTCGAACGAGGTGCCAACACACCTGGCCGAAGTCCTGCGCCGGCTCGCAGTTCTGCCACAGCGGATCCAGGAGCTACGACGAGCATCCGCGAGAGCCGGAGCAATCGCCGCGCTGAGCCGGGCTAAAGCATTCTTGCCAGAGCTAGACCCGGCAGACATCGCCCTGGGTTACCCCAGCCTGAAGGAAGACGGCTCAGCCTTCGACCAAAAGGACTTCGCGGCATGTGTGAAGGCTGTACGCCCGGTGGCTACCCTCATCAGGAACGACACCGACTTGACCAAGTACCAGCCGGGTTTTGACGCGGAGAATCGAAGGATTCCGACCCCACGCTATGAAGCCCTCAACCTGATCCCTCTGGCTCGTCAGCACACCTTCGCCCCGGAGATTGACCCGGCCAGGTTAATCGACGAAGAAGCCCAGTTCGAAGCTCTCAGCGGCATCGACTGGAAGTCGTCAACCTTCGAGGTCTTGGGATCAGCCGGAGCAGAAGACGAGCCGGGGACTTCAACTCAGCAGGCGTCATAAAGTGGCTGGCGGTTCACCGAGCAACGCTCCACCCTTGAGACTTTGAAAGTTTTTTGTAATAGAACAAGTGCAACAATTTATCTCTGCCGTGCCATCGTGCACGTAATGAATGCTGAAACCCCTTGAAGTTATTCTTTTGGTGTTCCTCCGGGTCATAATATCCCGTTGTCCTTTTCAATCTTAAAAGGTGCCTTTAAGTATCTATACTCTGAACATAGCCGTGATAACACACTTAACGGCTTGTAGCATACTTCCGGTTTAAATAACCCGGGTAGCTTGGTTGGTACCTTAACTCGAATTTGCCTGTCTTGATGACATCCCTAATGCTCAACTAACAAGATGAACCAAAATGAAGTCGGCAAGTGAGACCCGGCAGTGTATACTTTGACCTGATCAGAGTAGACTTATGATCAAATATAAAACTTAGGGGCTTCCGGTTCGAATACGACCAGAAACCCGGTCCAAAGGGGTTAAGCTAAGATTCGGATGCGATCATATAGCCCCTAGTGGGTGTGGATGCCAATCAAGAGGGTATCGACAGCTATGTTCTCTTTGGTTCGAATACGACCCATGTTTGAACAGGAAGCCCCCAAGTGATCCTGAAATTTGTTTAACGACACTGATTCGAATACGATCCACGTCGGTTCTCAGAGGGGTTGCACTATGATTCAAATATGACCAAAGGCAACCTCCCAATGAGCTCGGCACTTCGCCAATCAAATGGGTATCGACAGCTATGTTCTCTTTGGTTCGAATACGACCCATGTTTGAACAGGAAGCCCCCAAGTGACCTTACTGCTTACGGCTAGACTCGAATACGATCATAAGCCGCATCCTCCTTTCAAATTAGCATGTAAAAAATGACACACATAATTGGAGGAGAAAAAAGGACAGAGGTCCTGCTTTATTGCTTATCATAATATATACATGGCTGAGATAAGTATGTACACCACAAGAGCCGGTAGCTCAAGTGTAGTAAGGCCGAAGCTGAGCTATGTTCCACGGCTGACGGGTCTCTTCCTCAGACTTACGTGAATCTTTATGCTCCCGAATGTCAATGAGGTAATATGACCCGTTGTGCAAGTTCTTACTGACCACAAAGGGCCCTTCCCAAGGTGGGGATAACTTGTGTGCATCTGTTTGATCCTGGATGAGCCGGAGCACAAGGTCGCCTTCCTGGAAGACCCGGGACTTGACCCGGCGGCTATGATAACGGCGCAGGTCCTGTTGGTAAATCGCTGAACGGGCTGCTGCCACATCACGCTGTTCGTCCAACAAGTCCAGAGCATCTTGGCGCGCCTGTTCATTATCCGTCTCAACATAAGCCGCCACACGAGGTGAATCGTGACGGATGTCGCTGGGGAGGATTGCTTCTGCTCCGTAAACCATGAAGAAAGGTGTGAAGCCTGTAGACCTGTTAGGAGTAGTGTTGATGCTCCATAAGACGGAGGGCAACTCCTCCACCCAACAACCCGGCGTCCGTTGTAAAGGGACCAAAAGCCGGGGTTTGATGCCCTTCAGAATCTCCTGGTTAGCTCTCTCAGCTTGACCATTGGATTGGGGATGACTCACTGAGGAAACATCAAGACGGATACACTCTCGTTGACAAAACTCTTCCATAGCGCCCTTGGATAGATTGGTGCCATTGTCAGTTATGATGCTGTGCGGAAAGCCGAAGCGGAAAATCACCTTTTGCATAAATTGAACCGCCGTGGCTGCATCGCACTTGCTAACTGGCTCAGCCTCCACCCACTTCGTGAATTTGTCAACTGCCACCAAGAGGTGGGTCTTCTTATCCTTGGACCGTTTAAAAGGCCCAACCATATCAAGCCCCCAGACCGCAAAGGGCCAAGTGATTGGGATCATCCTCAACTCCTGAGCCGGCACATGAGCCCGTCGTGAGAACCTTTGGCAGCCATCACATTTACTAACCAAACCCTCTGCATCAGCGTGAGCCGTCAGCCAATAAAAACCATGACGGAAAGCCTTGGCCACAAGAGATTTTGAACCGGCGTGATGGCCACAATCCCCTTCATGGATCTCGCGCAAGATCTCTTGACCTTCCTCAGGGGAGATACAACGCTGAAATGCCCCTGAAACACTGCGATGATGCAACTCGCCGTTGATAACAATCATTGACTTGGCCCGCCGGGTTATTTGCCTGGCCAAAGTTTCATCCTCAGGCAACTCTCCCCGGGTTATATAAGCCAGATATGGCATTGTCCAGTCTGGTATGACATGAAGAGCCGCCACTAGCCGTGCCTCCGGGTCAGGGATAGCCAAGTCCTCCTCTGTAGGCAACTTAACCGAAGGGTTATACAGAACATCCAGGAAAGTGTTAGGCGGCACCGGCTTTCGCTGAGAGCCTAGCCGGCTTAAAGCATCAGCCGCCTCGTTCTTCCTGTGATCAATATGCTCCACTTGATATCCCTGAAAGTGCCCCGCAATGGCATCAACCTCGCGGCGATAAGCCGCCATGAGAGGATCCTTAGAATCCCAGGTGCCTGATACTTGTTGAGCCACCAAATCTGAGTCCCCGAAGCACCTTACCCGGCTTAAGCTCATCTCCTTAGCCACCCGAAGACCGTGGAGTAAAGCCTCGTATTCAGCCGCATTGTTAGTACAAGGAAACATCAATTGTAGCACATACTGGAACTTGTCACCCCTAGGGGAAGCCAATACAACGCCAGCCCCTCGAGCCCTCCAACTGCCTGGACCCGTCAAAGTGAATAGTCCAATACGTATTATCCGGCTTCTGCTCGGGCACTTGTGACTCTGTCCAATCGTTGATGAAGTCCACCAAAGCCTGAGATTTAACAGCAGTGCGTGGCACATACTTGAGGCCATGAGATCCAAGTTCTATAGCCCACTTAGCAATTCTCCCTGTAGCCTCTCTGTTCTGGATAATATCCCCAAGAGGGGCAGAACTGACCCCAGTGATGGGATGACCCTAAAAATAATGTTTGAGTTTCTGGCTTGCCATGAACACACCATATACGAGCTTCTGCCAATGCGGGTACCGCTGCTTGGACTCAATAAGCACCTCACTGACATAATAAACCGGCCGCTGAACCGGATGCTCCTTACCCGTCTCCTTACGCTCCACCACAATAGCCACACTGACGGCTCGTGTGTTTGCCGCCACATACAGTAGCAACGGCTCCTTATCAACCGGAGCAGCGAGGACGGGGGGCTCTGCCAGTTGCTTTTTCAAATCCTCAAAGGCGGTATTAGCTGCATCATTCCAGACAAAGTTATTAGTTTTCTTCATCAACTGATATAAGGGCATAGCCTTCTCACCCAAGCGGCTTATGAACCGGCTTAAAGCAGCGATGCGACCCGCCAAGCGCTGAACGTCATTTATACACGCCGGCTTAGCCAGGGAGGTGATGGCCTTGATCTTCTCCGGGTTAGCCTCAATGCCTCTGTCAGAAACCAATAAACCCAAGAGCTTGCCTGCAGGAACACCAAAGACACACTTGGCCGGGTTAAGCATCATCTTATAGACCCGGAGATTATCAAAGGTTTCTCTTATATCATCTATCAGGGTTTCCTCTTTAATGGATTTAACCACAATATCGTCCACATATGCACGAACATTGCGCCCGATCTGTTTATGAAGACAATTCTGTACACAACGCTGGTAAGTCGCCTGTGCACACTTGAGTCCAAAGGGCATAGACACATAACAGAAGGCTCCAAAGGGAGTGATGAACGCCGTCTTCTCCTGGTCCTTAACTGCCATCTTAATCTGATGATACTCGGAATAAGCATCCAAGAAACTTAAGCGTGCACAACCTGCCGTAGCATCAATGATTTGATCAATACGGGGGAGAGCAAAAGGATCAGCCGGGCACGCCTTGTTCAAGTCCGTGTAGTCCACACACATTCGCCAGGTGCCGTTCTTCTTGAGTACGAGCACCGGGTTAGCCAACCACTCTGGGTGAAAAACCTCAACAATGAACCCGGCCGCCAAGAGCCGGGCCACTTCATCTCCAATAGCCTTTCGCCTCTCTTCATTAAACCGCCAAAGGAACTGTCTGACCGGCTTAAATTTTGGATCAATATTGAGAGTGTGCTCAGCGAGTTCTCTAGGTACACCTGGCATGTCAGAAGGTTTCCATGCGAAGATGTCCCTATTCTCACGGATGAACTCGATGAGCGCGCCTTCCTATTTTGGATTCAGATTGGCACTGATGCTAAACTGCTGAGATGAATCTCCTGGAACAAAATCAACAAGCATAGTTTCATCAGCCAATTTAAATTTCATCGCCGGCTCAGCCTCCATAGTTGGCTTCTTCAGAGAGGTCATGTCTGTCGGGTCGACATTGTCTTTATAAAATTTTAACTCTTCTGTAGCACAAACAGACTCGGCATAAGCTGCATCACCTTCCTCACACTCCAGAGCCACCTTCCGGCCGCCGTGAACCGTAATGGTCCCATTGGGACCCGGCATCTTGAGCTGTAAGTACACATAACACGTCCGTGCCATGAACTTGGCGTAAGCCGGCCGTCCAAATATAGCATGGTATGGACTTCTTATTTTGACCACCTCAAAGGTCAACTTCTCCACTCTGTAATTATTGTCATCACCGAAAGCCACTTCCAATTCGATCTTGCCAACTGGGTAAGCCGACTTACCAGGCACTACCCCATGGAAGATAGTGTTTGACTGGCTGAGGTTCTTATCAACTAACCCCATACGGCGAAAAGTCTCATAATAAAGGATGTTAATGCTACTGCCTCCATCCATGAGTACTTCCGTGAACTTATATCCTCCCACCTGAGGAGCCACCACCAAGGCCAAGTGGCCCGGGTTATCCACCCGAGGAGGATGATCCTCCCTACTCCATATTATGGGCTGCTCAGACCATCGTAAGTAGCGTGGGACTGCCGGCTCAACAGCATTCACAGCCCTCTTGTGAATCTTCTGATCTCGCTTGCACAGACTAGTGGTAAATACATGATATTGTCCACCGCTTAGCTGCTTTGGATTGGTCTGGTAACCCCCCTGCTGCTGTTGGTGACCCTGGCCGGACTGCTGATTAAAGCCCCCTTGACCGTTCTGAGGACCGGAATTTGAGCCGCCCCCAGGGCCATGAAAGCCGCCGGCGCCTGAGCCGCCACCCGGACCATTGTAGTTTTTAAAGGCCTTCATGATAGCACAATCCTTCCACAGATGAGTTGCTGGCTTCTCTCTAGACCCGTGCCTCGGGCAAGGTTCATTCAACAGCTGCTCCAGGGAAGGTCCTGACCCGCCGCCTCGGGGAGGGGGCCTCCCCTTGCGTCGCTGGTTATTACCTTGAGAGTTGGTGTTGGCTACAAACTCTAGGCTGCCATCGGCCTTACGCTTGCCTCCTCCTTGGTTTCCCGGGTTAAACCAGGGACCCTTGCCGTTGCCGTTCTTCTTTCCCTTCCCTGCCCTTTCATCGTCTGAAGGGGGATCCTTGGTACCATCGGAATCGGCGTACTTGACAAGAGCCGTCATCAGGGTACCCATATCGGTGCAGTCGCGCTTGAGCCGCCCAAGCTTCATCTTAAGGGGCACAAAGCGACAGTTCTGTTCCAACATTAAAACTGCAGAGCCGGCATCCATCTTATCTGATGAATGTATGATTTCCTTGACCCGGCGAACCCAATGGGTCGTGGACTCACCCTGCTGCTGCTTACAGTTAGTCAAATCCACAATTGACATAGACTGCCTGCAGGTATCTTTGAAGTTTTGGATGAACCGGGCTTTCAGCTCCGCCCAAGACCCAATGGAATTCGGTGGTAGCCCTTTCAACCAAGTACGGGCAGTCCCATCCAGCATCATGGTGAAGTACTTAGCCATGGCCGCCTCACTGACCTCCAGGAGCTCCATGGCCATCTCGTAACTCTCGATCCAGGCTGCGGGCTGTAAGTCCGCTGTGTAGTTAGGCACCTTCCTAGGGCCTTTGAAATCCTTGGGTAAACATTCATTACGGATAGCTGGCACCAAACAAGGGACACCCCCAGTCCTGGTAGGGATACCCACATCAACAGAAGTCGTCGGAAAGGCCAGGGGGGTCTGGTAAGCCGTCAATTGAGGCACCTGATCCGCCTCTTGGCGTGCTTTGTCCTGGTCTGCCGCGTAGAAGGCTCCGTTATGCGCCGGGCCATGGCCAGGGGGCGGGTCATGGCGCCGGACATTACTTGAGCCGGTTGCTGAGACCACGTGTCGGCTGTAACTCGGGCTCTGACCCGGACGAGGGGTCGAGTAGATCCTATCCCGGCTGTAGGAGTACGCTTCTTGCTGTGCCAGCGCCGTCTGCAGGAGTTCCCTGACCCGGCGGGTTTCGATGGCCGCCGGAGAGTCGTCGTCAACGGGGAGAGCCGCCAGTCATGCTGCCGCAGCCACCATGTTCTCTAGCGGGTTATCATAATGCCCCGGGGGTATTGGCACATACTGAGGCGGGGCAGGGGGCACCTGGGGAGGCCCCATCACTCGTGGCTGAATAAGGGGTCCAGACCCGGGCGTGATGACCCCTGGCGGGTTGCTAGACCCTGCACCCGGCGTGTTGAAGAGATTGCGTGGATCGTAGACCGGCGGGAGTCGAGACTGGGCCTTCTGATGCCTCCTCCTCATGACTTCGTTGGCCGCGTTCCGATCCATCGTGAGCTGGAAGGACTGCGCCTGAATTAGCTGAGTCTGGGTATCGAGAGCCGCCCGTTCCGCAGCCAGCCTGATCCCTTCCGCTGCAAGATGCTCCTTAGCCTTTATCAGATCTAATTTTAATTGTGCCACCTCCGCATCGTGCTGGGCTTGATCCGCCGGGTCGACCGCGGCGGTTAGCAGGGCCGTCATCTTGTCCGTGAGATCCATCAGCACCTGAGCCGGAGAAGGCACCGGGTTTCCCGATCCAGCAGCGGGGTTCTGAACAGGTTGCGCACCGGCCATAAAAACTCCAACCTGACTTAGCGGCTCAAAAAGGTCCGGAATACTGTCGCCATCGGAACAACCCATGAGCCTACCATCTTGAAGTTGGTACAACGAGTTTGATTCATCAGTGGCCGACTCGCCGTCAGAGCCGGCGGCCGCCTCATCACCAGACCCGGATGGATCAGAGGGCCCTCCATGGATGCATCCCACAAAAGCGCGCCTTAAGGCAGGCCGGGCCCGGGCGGGTCGTGCGCGCTGAGCCGTTTCGACGAGATCGGCGTAGAAATCCGGCTCGGGGCCCGGCTCACCAATCTTGCCGATGAAGACATGAATTCCGCCAAAGGGGACCCGGTACCCATACTCGATTGAGCCGGCGTCAGGGCCCCAGCCCTAGTCGTCGATGTAGAGCTTGCCGCGACGACTCTTAGTCATCCGGCCCACAGCATATCCCTTGAGCCCTTCGAAGCCGCCCTCCAAGAACTCAAATCCACCGTGCGCTGGCCCCACGGTGGGCGCCAACTGTCGTGGAATAGTCACGGCAGATGTCCTCGAGCTAGGACTTAGTCGTGGAGCCATCGCAGCTAGGAAGCTTGAAGGGGTTATGTGGGACAAGGTACACGAGGATTTATACTGGTTCGGCCCCTTACGGTGAAGGTAAAAGCCTACGTCCAGTTTGAGATGTTATTGACTAGGGTTACGATCGCCAGGGAGCTAAACAGCTATGCCCGGCTCTCAATGAGATTGTTCTCGCCCTTAAACCGCTGCCGGGTCCTCCCTTTATATAGGGAGGCTGACGACCAGCAGCCCTTAGAGTCCCGGCCGGCTCATAAGAGCGTCCGGCTCGGACTCTAAACAATACTTGCCTTACACTACAAGTCTACTATAACAATGATTGTAACTACAGGCTTTAAGCCATATCCGGGTCTCAGCCCATCTCTGGCCCATTATCTTGAAACTTGGCTCCGGGCTTCCGATAACGACCCTACGAGTAACCCGGCCCCTCCTGGCGGGTGACTCTAAGGTCTATATCCTCAACAGGGTTGAAGTGTGATTCAGATATGATCAAAGAAAACTCCCCAATGAGCTCGGCACCTTGCCAATCAAATGGGTATCGACAGCTATGTTCTCTTTGGTTCGAATACGACCTATGTTTGAACAGGAAGCCCCCAAGTGACTATATTGCGTATGGCTAGATTCGAATACGATCATAAGCCGGATCCCCCTTCAAGTTATCACGTGATCTTGCAATGAAAACAACACGTTCACCTTTGGAGGAGAAAAAAGGACAGAGGTCCTGCTTTATTGCTTATCATAATATATACATGGCTTAGAGAAATATGTACATTATGAGAGCCGGTGGCTCAAGTGTAATAAGGCCGAAGCTGAGCTATGTTCCACGGCCGACGGGTCTCTTCCTCCGACTTACGTGAATCTTTGTGCTCCCGAATGTCAATGAGGTAATATGACCCGTTGTGCAAATTCTTGCTGACCACAAAGGGCCCTTCCCAAGGCGGGGATAGCTTGTGCGCATCTGTTTGATCTTGGACGAGCCGGAGCACCAGATCGCCTTCCTGGAAGACCCGGGATTTAACCCGGCGACTATGATAACGGCGCAGGTCTTGTTGGTAAATCGCCGAGCGAGCTGCTGCCACATCACGCTGTTCGTCCAACAAGTCAAGAGCATCTTGGCGCGCCTGTTCATTATCCACCTCCACATAAGCCGCCACTCGAGGTGAGTCATGACGGATGTCACTGGGGAGAACTGCTTCCGCTCCATAAACCATGAAGAAAGGTGTGAATCCTGTAGACCTGTTAGGAGTAGTGTTGATGCTCCACAACACAGAGGGTAACTCCTCCACCCAACAACCCGGCGTCCGTTGTAAAGGAACCAAAAGCCGAGGTTTCATGCCTTTCAGAATCTCCTGATTAGCCCTCTCAGCCTGACCATTGGATTGAGGATGAGCTACTGATGAAACATCAAGTCGAATATGCTCTCGTTGACAAAACTCCTCCATGGCGCCTTTGGATAGATTGGTACCATTATCATTTATAATGCTGTGTGGAAAGCCAAAATGAAAGATCACCTTTTTCATATACTGAACTGCCGTGGCTGCATCACACTTGCTAATTGGCTCCGCTTCAACCCACTTGGTAAATTTGTCAACTGCCACCAAGAGGTGGGTCTTCTTATCCTTGGACCTTTTAAAAGGCCCAACCATATCAAGCCCCCAGACCGCAAAGGGCCAAGTAATTGGGATCATCCTTAGTTCCTGAGCCGGCACATGAGCCCGTCGCGAGAACCTTTGGCAACCATCACATTTACTGACCAAGTCCTCTGCATCAGCATGAGCCGTCAGCCAATAAAAACCATGACGAAAAGCCTTGGCCACAAGAGACTTTGAGCCGGCGTGATGGCCACAATCCCCTTCATGAATCTCACGCAAAATCTCTTGACCTTCCTTAGGGGAGACACAACGCTGGAACGCTCCCGTAACACTGCGGCGATGCAACTCACCATTGATAACAACCATTGACTTAGACCGCCGGGTTATTTGTCTGGCCAAAGTTTCATCCTCAGGCAAATCTCCCCGGGTCATGTAAGCCAGATAGGGCACTTTCCAGTCCAGTATGATGTGGAGAGCCGCCACCAGTCGTGCCTCCGGGTCAGGGACAGCCAAGTCTTCCTCTGTAGGCAACTTAACAGAAGGGTTATGCAGGACGTCCAGGAAAGTATTAGGCGGCACCGGTTTTCGCTGAGAGCCCAGCCGGCTTAAAGCATCAGCCGCCTCGTTCTTCCTGCGATCGATGTGCTCTACTTGGTAACCCTGAAAGTGCCCAGCAATGGCATCAACTTCGCGGCGATAAGCCGCCATGAGAGGGTCCTTGGAGTCCCACTTTCCTGACACTTGTTGAGCCACCAAGTCTGAGTCGCCGAAGCACCTTACCCGGCTCAAGCTCATCTCCTTAGCCATCCGAAGACTGTGGAGCAAGGCCTCGTACTCAGCTGCATTGTTGGTGCAAGGAAACATCAATTGTAGCACATAATGGAACTTGTCACCTTTAGGAGAAGCCAATACGACTCCAGCCCCCGAGCCCTCCAATTGCCTGGACCCATCGAAGTGAATAGTCCAATATGTGTTATCCGGCTTTTGTCTTGGCACTTGTAGCTCTGTCCAATCATTGATGAAATCCACCAAGGCCTGAGATGTAACAGCAGTGTGTGGCACGTATTTCAGACCATGAGGTCCGAGCTCTATAGCCCACTTAGCCACTCTCCCTATGGCCTCTCTGTTTTGAATGATATCTCCAAGGGGGGCAGAACTGACCACAGTGATGGGGTGACCCTGGAAATAATGCTTAAGCTTCCGTCTTGCCATGAACACACCATAAACAAGCTTCTGCCAATGCGGATAGCGTTGCTTGGACTCAATGAGTACTTCACTGACATAATAAACCGGCCGCTGAACCGGATGCTCCTTACCCTCTTCCTTGCGCTCCACCACCACGGCCACACTGACGGCTCGTGTGTTAGCAGCCACATACAGCAATAAAGGCTCCTTGTCAACCGGAGCAGCAAGGACTGGGGGCTCGGCTAGCTGTCTCTTCAAATCCTCAAAAGCAGTATTAGCTGCATCATTCCAGACAAAGTCATCAGTTTTCTTCATCAACTGATATAATGGCATGGCCTTCTCCCCCAAACGGCTTATAAAACGGCTTAAAGCAGCGATACGACCCGCCAGGCGCTGGACGTCATTTATACATGCCGGCTTAGCCAGGGAGGTGATGGCCTTGATCTTCTCCGGGTTAGCTTCAATGCCTCTGTTAGAAACCAAGAAACCCAAGAGCTTGCCTGCAGGAACACCAAAAACACACTTGGCCAGGTTAAGAATCATCCTGTAGACCCGGAGATTATCAAAGGTTTCCCTCAGATCATCTATCAAGGTTTCCTCCTTCCTGGATTTAACCACAATATCATCCACATAAGCATGAACGTTGCGCCCAATCTGGTTATGAAGACAGTTCTGCATGCAACGCTGGTAAGTCGTCTGTGCACTCTTGAGTCCAAAGGGCATAGACACATAGCAGAAGGCTCCAAAGGGAGTGATGAACGTCGTCTTCTCCTGGTCCTTAACTGCCATTTTAATCTGATGATATCCAGAGTAAGCATCCAAGAAATTTAGGCGCTCACAACCTGCCGTAGCATCAATGATTTGATCAATACGAGGAAGGGCGAAAGGATCAGCCGGACACGCCTTGTTCAAGTCCGTGTAGTCCACACACATCCGCCAGGTGCCGTTCTTCTTGAGTACGAGCACCGGCTTAGCTAACCACTATGGGTGAAAGACTTCAACAATAAAACCGGCCGCCAAGAGCGGGGCCACCTCTTCACCAATAGCTTTCCGCCTTTCTTCATTAAACCGTCGAAGGAATTGCCTGACCGGCTTAAATTTCGGACCAACATTGAGAGTGTGCTCAGCGAGTTCTCTAGGTACACCTGGCATGTCAGAAGGTTTCCATGCAAAAATGTCCCTATTCTCACGGATGAACTCGATGAGCGCGCTTTCCTATTTTGGATCCAGATTGGCACTGATGCTAAACTGCTGAGATGAATCACCTGGAACGAAATCAACAAGTTTAGTCTCATCAGCTGACTTAAATTTCATTGCCGGCTCATGCTCCGTAGTTGGATTTTTCAGAGAGGTAATATCTGTTGGGTCAACATTGTCCTTGTAGAATTTTAACTCCTCTGTTGCACAAACAGATTCTGCATAAGCTGCATCGCCTTCCTCACACTCCAAGGCCACCTTCCGGCTGCCATGAACCGTAATGGTCCCATTGAGACCCGGCATCTTGAGTTGTAAATACACGTAACACGGCCGTGCCATGAACTTGGCGTAAGCCGGCCGCCCGAATATGGCATGATACGGGCTCCTTATCTTGACCACCTCAAAGGTCAACTTTTCCACCCTGTAGTTGTGCTCGTCTCCAAAGGCCACTTCCAACTCGATCTTGCCGACTGGATAAGCCGACTTACCAGGTACCACACCATGGAAAATAGTGTTTGACTGGCTGAGGTTCTTATCAATCAACCCCATACGACGGAAAGTCTCATAATAAAGGATGTTGATGCTGCTACCTCCATCCATGAGCACCTTAGTGAACTTATATCCTCCCACCTGAGGAGCCACCACCAAGGCCAAGTGACCCGGATTATCCACCCGGGGAGGGTGATCCTCCCTACTCCACACTGTAGGCTGCTCAGACCACCGCAAGTAGCGTGGAACCGCCGGCTCAACAGCATTCACAGCCCTCTTATGAAGCTTCTGATCTCGCTTACACAGACTGGTGGTAAACACATGATACTGTCCACCGCTAAGCTGCTTTGGATTGGTCTGATAACACCCCTGCTACTGTTGATAACCCTGGCCAGACTGCTGATTAAAGCCCCCTTGACCGTTCTGAGGATTAGAATTTGAGCCGCCACTCGGGCCATGAAAGCCGCCGGCGCCTGAGCCACCGCTTGGGCCATTGTTGCCGTTGAAGGCGTTGGAATTCTTAAAAGCCTTCATGATTGCACAATCCTTCCATAGATGAGTAGCTGGCCTCTCTCTAGAGCCATGCCTTGGACAGGGCTCATTCAACAGTTGCTCCAGCGTCGGGCCTGACCCGCCGGCTCGGGGAGGGGGCCTCCCTTTGTGTCTCTGGCTATTACCCTGTGAGCTGGCGTTGGCCACAAACTCTAGGCTGCCGTCGGCCTTACGCTTGCCACTTCCTTGGTTCCCCGGGTTATGCTGAGGACCCTTGCCATTGCCGTTCTTCTTTCCCTTCCTTGTCCTTTCATCGTCTAAAGCAGGGTCCTTGGTACTATCAGAATCGGCGTACTTGACGAGAGCCACCATCAGCGTACCCATATCATTGCAGTCGCGCTTAAGCCGCCCGAGCTTCATTTTCAGGGGCAGAAAACGACAGTTTTGCTCCAACATTAAGACTGCAGAACCGGCATCCATCTTATCCTATGAATGTATGATCTCTTTGACCCAGCGAACCCAATGTGTCGTAGACTCACCCTCCTGCTGTTTACAGTTAGTCAAATCCACTATTGACATAGACTGCCTATAGGTGTCTATGAAGTTTTGTATGAACCGGGCCTTTAGCTCAGCCTAAGACCCGATGGAATTCGGCGGTAGCGCTTTCAACCAGGTGCGGGCAGGCCCATCCAGCATCATGGTGAAGTACTTGGCCATCGCTGCTTCACTGACCTCCAGCAGTTCCATGGCCATCTCGTAACTTTCGATCCAGGCTCCGGGTTGTAAGTCAGCTGTGTAATTAGGCACCTTCCTAGGGCCTTTGAAGTCTTTGGGTAGACTTTCATTGCGGAGAGCTGGCACTAAACAAGGGACACCTCAAGTCCTCGTAGGGATACCCACGTCGACTGAAGTCGTCGGATAAGGCGGGGGGGTCTGGTAAGCCGTCAACTGAGGCACCTGCTCCGCCTCTTGCCGCGCTCTGTCTTGGTCTGCTGCGTGAAAGGCTCCGTTATGAGCCGGGCCATGGCCAGGGGGCGGGTCATGACGTCGGACATTACTTGAGCCGGTCGCTGAGACCATGTGTCGGCTATAACTCGGGCTCCGGCCTGGACGAGGGGTCGAGTGGATCCTGTCCCGGCTGTAAGAGTACGCCTCTTGCTGTGCCAGCGCTGTCTGAAGGAGTTCCCTGACCCGGCGGGTTTCAATAGCCGTCGGAGAGTCGCCGTCAATTGGGAGGGCCGCCAGCCGTGCTGCTGCGGCGACCATGTTCTCCAGCGGGTTAGCATAATGACCCGGTGGTATTGGCACATACAGAGGCGGGGCAGGGTTCACCCGGGGAGGCCCCATCACTTGTGGCTGAACAGGGGTCCCAGACCCGGGCACTATGATCCCTGGCGGGTTACTAGACCCTGCACCTGGCGTGTTGAAGAGGTTTCGAGGATCGTAAACCGGAGGGAGTGGAGATTGGGCCTTTTGATGCCTCCTTCTCATGACCTCATTGGACGCGTTCTGATCCATCGTGAGCCGGAAGGACTGCGCCTGAATCAACTGAGTTTGGGCGTCGAGGGCCGCCCTCTCCGCCGCCATCCTGATCCCTTCCGCTGCTAGATCCTCTTTGGCTTTCACGAGATCTAACTTTAACTGCGCCACCTCCGTGTCAGGCTGAGCTTGATCCGCCGGGTCAACCGTGGCGGTCAACAGGGCCGTCATCTTGTCCGTGAGATCCATCAGCACCTGAGCCGGCGAGGGCACCGGGTTTCCCGCCCCATAAGCAGGGTTCTGAACAGGCTGCGCACCGGCCATGAAGATTCCGACCCGGCTCGGCGGCTCAAACGGGTCCGGAATACTGTCACCATCGGAACAACCCATGAGCCTACCATCTTGAAGTTGATTCAACGAGTTTGACTCATCTGTGGACGACTCGCCGTCAGAGCCGGCAGCCGTCTCATCACCAGATCCAGATCTATCAGAGTGCCCTCCATGGACACATCCCACAAAAGCATGCCTCAAAGCAGGCAGGGCCCGGGTGGGTCGTGCGCGCTGAGCCGTCTCGATGAGATCGGCGCAGAGATCCGGCTTAGGGCCCGGCTCACCAATCTTGCCAATGAAAACATGAATTCTGCCGAAGGGGACCCGGTATCCGTACTCGATTGAGCTGGCGTCGGGGCCCCAGCTTGCATCGTCGATGTAGAGCTTGCCGTGACGACTCTTGGTCATCCGGCCCACAGCGTATCCGTTGAGCCCTTCGAAGCTGCCCTTCAAGAACTCAAATCCACCGTGCGCTGGCCCCACGGTGGGCGCCAACTGTCTTGGAGTTGTCACGGCAGATGTCCTCAAGCTAGGACTTAGTCGTGGAGCCATCGCCGCTAGGAAGCTTGAAGGGGTTAAACGGGACAAGGAACACGAGGGTTTATACTGGTTCGGCCCCTTATGGTGAAGGTAAAAGCCTACGTCCAGTTGAGGTGGTATTGATTAGGGTTTCGAGGACCAGGGAGCGTAACTACTATGCCTGGCTCTCGACGAGATCTTTCTTGTCCTAAACCACTGCCGGGTCGCCCCTTTATATAGAGAGGTTGACGCCCAGCAGCTTCTGAGAGCCCCGGCCGGCTCATAAGAGTGTCCGGCTCGGACTCTCAACTATTCTTGCCTTACACTACCAGTTCTACCATAAGGACGGTTGTAACTACGGGCCTTAAGCCATCTCCGGGTCTTAAGCCCATCTTTGGCCCACCGTCTTCAAGCTTGGCACCGGGCTTCAAGTGATGACCCTTATGAGTAACCCGGCCCCACCGGGCGGGTGACTCTAAGGTTTATATCCTCAACAGGAGTATTTCCATAACTCGTATAACGGATGCTTTTCGAAGGTTGAGGTACACGATTTCTGAAGGTTTCTTGGTTATGTGTTGACGGATGGATACAGCTGGATCTAGGGATTGCTAGTTTGGGTGATATATGTTGTGTCCCCTGTATCCCCGACACCAGATTGCATAACCAGAAAGTTTCGGGAGTTTATAAGTGGGAATTCAAGTAGCTCCTAGGATATCTTTCCGACAGACGCATGATACGAGATTGGGGTTCGACGTCTAGTGGTCCGCCTTTCCACGGTTGGTTTTACAGTGGTCTCGTAGTGTCTTAAAGAGTCCTTGGCTATGCCGACTCGGGGACGCTTCGTATGTCATGTGCACTGCCTTGTACATGATGGTGTTGTACGATCGAGCCTGTGTGGGCCCCACCACGAAAACTTCAGACGAAATCTCTATCATATGTTTGTTCCGGCTTATTCTGTAAGCCAATACTTTGTTTTGTTTTGAATTGTGGTATTCGAGTTGCTTCGAAGTCAAATGTTGATTCCATACCTTTTTTCTAAGTGGCTTCTCATCTTAATGGAAGTGTGATGATTTACTAGTTCATTCGTTCATCCTCGTTCAAATGTTTATTGTGAAGACTATATGTTGAAATTTCTATTTGTTGATTCAATTTTCCTATCTGTCTATCAAGATGCTAACGGATGTCACCCTCTTCAGGATGGCTCCGCCAACGCGTCAGAATCCGGAACGCAATGATGGGAGTCAGGCGAACCCTCCGCCACCACCTCCGCCTCCGGAGGCATGGCAAGCTATCATGGCAGCCACCAACGCCAATGCTCAGATGATTCTGCAACTCTTGCAAGAACGCACCCAAGGGCAAGGCAATCAAGGAAATCAAGGTCAAGGCAACAATCAGCCTCACTTTGCTACCCTCAACCAGTTTCTCGCAAATCAGCCCAAGTCTTTCAGCTACTGTGCCGAGGCCACAGATGCCGATGATTGGCTCGTGGACATCAACAAGCATTTTGAATGTAGCAATGTCAGGCCTGAGGACTTTGTCAAGTTCGCTTCTTTTCAACTCAAGGACCAAGCTGCTGATTGGTATCAACAATACAAATATTCCAGAGGAGGTCGTCTGATCACTTGGACTGACTTCTGTCGGGACTTCAAAGCGCACCGCATTCCACAAAGTGTTGTTGAGAGCAAGCGTGAGGAGTTCTGCAATCTCAAGCAAGGCAACATGTCTGTGTATCAATTCAACATCCAGTTTCAGAAACTTGCTCGCTTCGCTAAACAAGACATTCCTGATGAAAAGAGCATGATCTATCACTTCAGAGGTGGCCTTAGAGAGGATCTGCAGTTAGCTCTCGTTCTTGTTGAGCCTACTCAGTTTGATCAATTCTATAACATGGCACTGAAGCAAGAGGCTGCTCAGCTCAAGTGTGAGGCTTCTAAGAAGAGAGTCAGGGACGCAGTTCAATCTTCTTCTTCCTCACTAGTGGCTGCTAAGCAATAGAAGTTCTGGTTGCCTCCTCCTCCTCCGTTTCGTCAGCCTTACCAGCAGAAGAACAAAGGTGGCCATGGATCTTCCCACTCTTCCAACCCTAGCTATCAGAACAAGTCTCAGAATCAAGCTCCAAAGTCCAATGCTCCTTATCATCGTCCACTCTCGGAGGTGACTTGCAACAAGTGTCAGCAGAAAGGTCACTATGCTAACAAGTGCTTCAACCAAAGGCGCCTTCTGCCTCCTCCTCCTGTGAGATCTTCCAGCAATGCAGTGGTCAAGCATAATCCCAAGTCTGCAAAGGTGAACATGATGAATGCAGCTCAAGCGGAGGAATCTACTGATGTGATAATGGGTAATCTCTCAGTTAATGATATTCCTGCAAAAGTCTTATTTGATACTGGTGCATCGCTTTCTTTCATCTCTAGACCTTTTGCATCCAAGCATGAGTTGGTTTTTCAAGATTTGCCTAGACCGTTATCAGTTGTCTCTCCGGGTAAATTCATGAACGCAAGCTCCATGCTTCCGGATGTTTCCATCAAGATGGGGAACTATAAATTTCTGTCTTCTCCAATTGTTCTTGGTGACTCGGATATTGATCTAATTCTCGGGATGGACTGGCTTTCTAAGCACAAGGCTCAACTTGATTGTGCTTCCAGGGAAATTCAATTGACACACTCTTCTGAGGATGTTATCATTTATGCTGCTCGTGATGAAACCATTCGGTTGTTTTCTCTCAATGAGAAGGGCGAGTTGAATGCCATCTCTCAGATTCCAGTCGTTTGTGAGTATCAAGATGTCTTTCCAGAAGAGCTTTCGGGTATGCCTCCTCACCGGCCAGTTGAGTTCGTTATCGATCTTGAGCCTGGCACGGAACCCGTTTGCAAGCGTCCATACAAGCTTGGACCCAAGGAGCTGAAGGAATTGAAGAAACAGCTCGATGAACAAGAGCGTCTGGGTTTGATCAAACCGAGTTCATCTCCATGGGGTTGTGGCGTTCTTTTTGTCCAGAAGAAGGATGGCACGGACCGACTTTGTGTCGACTACCGTCCATTGAACAAGACAATCAAGAACAAGTATCCACTTCCCAACATCAATGAGCTATTCGAGCAACTCAAAGGTGCTAAAGTATTCTCCAAGCTTGACATTCGTATGGGTTATCATCAGATTCGCATTCGTGAAGAAGATATTCCCAAGACAGCATTCAGAACAAGCTTTGGTTCTTATGAATATACTGTCATGTCTTTTGGCCTTGTCAATGCTCCTCCAACATTCTCTCGGATGATGAATTTCATCTTCAACCCCTATACCAATGAATTCGTCCTGGTGTATCTCGATGATATCTTGGTCTTCTCCAAGAATAAGAAGGATCATGCCAAACATTTGCGAATGGTGCTCGACAAGCTCAGAGAGTATCAATTCTATGCAAAGTTTTCAAAATGTGAGTTTTGGCTTGATGAAGTTCTTTACCTTGGTCATATCATCTCTACCAAGGGCATCGCTGTTAATCCCGAGAAGGTGTCCGCAATTGTGAATTGGGAACCTCCTCAGAATGTCAAGCAGCTCCGCAGTTTTCTTGGTCTTGCAAGCTATTGCCGAAGATTCGTTGAGAATTTCTCTAAGATTGCAGAGCCTCTTTCCAACCTCCTCCAGAAGCATGTGAAGTATGTTTGGTCTCCTGAGTGTGACGTTGCTTTCAACACTCTCAAAGAGAAACTCATCACAGCTCCTGTCTTAACTCCTCCTGACGAATCCAAGCCATTTGAAGTTTTCTGTGATGCTTCTCTTCAAGGTCTCGGTGCTGTGTTAATGCAAGAGAAGAAAGTTGTGGCCTATACCTCTCGTCAACTGAAGCCCAACGAAAAGAACTACCCCACTCATGATCTTGAGTTGGCGGCAGTTGTCCATGCATTAATAACATGGAGACATCTCTTGTTGGGAAGACAAGTGGACATATTCACCGATCACAAGAGTCTCAAGTACATCTTCACTCAGCCCAACCTCAACCTCAGGCAGACTCGATGGGTCGAAATGATTCAAGAGTACAATCTGAGTATTGAATATACTCCAGGCAAGGCCAATGTCATTGCAGATGCTTTGAGCAGGAAGGCTTATTGCAACAGCTTAATCCTCAAGCCATTCCAACCTGATCTTTGTGAAGCTTTCCGCAAGCTGAATCTCCAAGTTGTTCCTCAAGGCTTTCTTGCCAACCTCATAGTCTCTCCTACTTTGGAAGATCAAATTCGTGAGGCACAACTCCTGGATACCATGGTGAAGAAGGTGAAACGTGGTATCGACAAGGGTCTTTCCAAATACAAGTGCTATCGCGTTGATGACAGAGACACTTTATTCTTCGAGGACCGGATTGTGGTTCCTAAAGGTGATCTAAGGAAAGTCATTATGAACGAGGCACACAATTCTCTTCTTTCCATTCATCCTGGAAGTACGAAGATGTACCATGACCTCAAGCAGTCGTATTGGTGGACTCCAATGAAGCGAGAAATCGTTCAATTCGTGAATGAATGTGATGTCTGTCGAAGGGTGAAAGCAGAACACCAACGACCAGCTGGTCTCCTCCAACCTCTTGCTATCCCAGAATGGAAGTTTGATCATATCGAAATGGACTTCGTGACTGGATTTCCCAAGTCCAAGCGCGGAAATGATGCTATCTTCGTTGTCATTGACAAGCTTTCTAAAGTGGCTCATTTGCTTCCAATCAAAGAATCTATCACAGCAGCTCAGTTGGCAGAGCTATACACCTCCAGGATTGTCTCCTTGCACGGCATTCCACAATTGATTTCTTCTGATCGTGGAAGCATCTTCACTTCTATGTTCTGCGACTCCTTCCAGAAGGCCATGGGCACCAACATTCACTTCAGCATAGCTTTCCATCCTCAAACTAGTGGCCAAGTCGAGCGAGTAAATCAAATTCTTGAAGATATGCTCAGGGCTTGTGTCATTTTTTTTGGCATGAAATGGGAAGATTGTCTTCCATATGCCGAGTTCTCCTACAACAACAGTTTCCAAGCGAGTTCGGGCAAGGCCCCATTCGAGATTCTCTATGGCAGAAAGTGCCGTACTCCTCTCAATTGGTCAGAGACTGGTGAACGCCAACTTCCTGGCAATGACTTAATCACAGAAGCTGAAGAAATGTGTAAAGTCATCCGTGAAAATCTCAAAGCCGCGCAATCGCGCCAGAAGAGTTACTATGATAGTAAGCACTGTGATGTGGCTTTCGAGATCGGAGACCATGTCTACCTCCGCGTCTCTCCAATGAAAGGCACTCGTTGCTTCGGTATCAAAGGGAAGCTTGCCCCTAGATACGTGGGTCCTTTCAAGATCATTGGAAAAAGAGGCGACCTCGCCTATCAACTCGAGCTTCCTTCCAACTTTGCGAACGTGCACGATGTGTTCCACGTGTCACAGCTCTCCAAGTGCTTCAAGACTCCTGAGCGCACCATCAACTTCGAAGAGATAGACCTTCAAGAAGATCTGTCTTATCATGAGCATCCCGTTGCTATTCTTGAAGAAACTGAGCGCAAGACTCGCAACAAGTCAATCAAATTCCTGAAAGTGAAGTGGTCGCACCATTCCGACCGAGAAGCCACCTGGGAACGCGAGGACCACCTCCGTTCCGAATATCCGGAGTTCTTTCAGTCCTAGATCTCGGGACGAGATTCTCTCATAGTGGTGGAGTGTTGTAACACCCCGGATGTAACTTTCCATATTTGTAACTCCAACTCTTGCCATTTTCGGTTATGTGTTATGAATTTCCCTTCGTGGTCGGGTTTTGTCTTTTGTTTTGCATTTTGTTCATGTCATGCATCTCATATCATGTCATCATGTGCATCTCATTTGTATGCGTGTTCGTCTCATGCATCCGAGCTTTTTCCCCGTTGTCCGTTTTGCAATCCGGCACTCCTACCTCCTCCGGCGCACCCCTCTTGTTTCTTTTCATGAGCGGGTGTTGAACGTTGTCGGAATGGACCGAGTTTTGCCAAGTGGCCTTCGTATACCACCGGTAGACCACCTGTCAAGTTTCGTGCCATTTGAAGGTCGTTTGGTACTCCAACGGTTAACCGGGTAACCGCAAAGTCCTTTTGTGTGTTGCAGCAAAACCCCCCTCCAAACAGCCCACAAACCCATCTAAGTCACCTCCATGCTCTAGGTCGTTCGATCACGATCGTGTGGGCGAAAACCGTG
The DNA here is from genome assembly GCF_018294505.1 of Triticum aestivum. Classification (NCBI taxonomy): domain Eukaryota; kingdom Viridiplantae; phylum Streptophyta; class Magnoliopsida; order Poales; family Poaceae; genus Triticum; species Triticum aestivum. The sequence goes on from NC_057796.1 coordinate 386,204,760, forward strand.
CTTCATTTGGAGTCTCCTAGCTCCCTCTACCTATAAAAACACCTTCCCCTCCGAAATCCCGGGTCCAAACCCTAGCCAATCGCCCCTCCGCGCGCCGGACGCGTCTGCCGCCACCGGACGAAAGCCGCCAGCGCGCCCGACCTACCGGGGGCTGCCACGTGGCACCCCGGCCTCCACCGCGCCGCCAGCCCGGAGAGCCCGTGTCGGGCC